>NC_051276.1:35174621-35447121 GCF_015220745.1 Sebastes umbrosus | reverse complement strand
TTAAAAGATTTCTCTAAAATCATAAACCCTAAATCGCTGATTATTAAATACTGTACATTTATTTATTTGATAATTAACTAGAACATCAGATTCAGTCTGCACGTGTTTATTTCCGGGGTTTTCGGGACTGATTAGAAACAGCTGCTGTCCTCCTCCATACTGTTAAAGCTGCTATATATATATATATATATATATATATATATATATATATATATATATATATATATATATATATATATATAAATATATATATAATATGAGGGATATTAATATTAATCTAAGGGTTTCTTTTTAACTGTGATTTTATTACCTCAGTGTTTTACAGACTGGAAGTCATCACCATCAACTACCAGCTTCATCACTCTGTACACTCTGGATATCATGATAATAATAATATAATAATATAATAATCTGGACGTTTCTAACATGGAGGTTATCCATCAGTCTGTACTTAGTTTGGTAGAGTTTACTCACCTGATTCTTGCTGCGACACAACTCCACGACAGAGAAAGTGAAAGTAAAGAAAATTCACAGTTAAAATAAAGTTTTGCATCTCCACAGATGTTTCATAACATTCAAAAGAGGATCAAATCAAACATGTATTTTCATAAAGCTTCATGAAGGAGGAAAACATTTCCTTCTCAGATAAAACCGATCTTATGTGTTTTTTTTATCTTATTTTTTTCCTTTAACTTTATTTAACCTTCACAGACTTCATGTTGGAGCTCCACCTGCTGGATAAAGCAGTAAAACACACAGTAGACATCAACGTAAAGATGATTGTGATCATACAGGTGGATAAAAAACAGCCTGCTTCTTTGGATGCGATGCATTTTTGTTAATGCATTGATCAAATCAAAACGTCCTCCAGCTGAATGAGGCCAAACTGAAATAATCTTATTTGGGAAGAAAGAAGAGAGAATTAGGATCACTAGCTTCAAAAACCAAATCAGCTTTTTACTACCTTAAAAACACATTATATCGTATTTATTATATATTATATAATATTTTATATTGTATTGGAAATTGTATTTTTACCTTATATTATTATTATTATTATTATTATTATTATTATATATTGAATGTACATAGTTGACTTTGGATTCCTTTTTGTTATCTTATTTACATTGCTATTGATCTTATTTGTTATTATCTAGTCTGATCCATCCATCCTCTGAATGCTCTAGGTCTCTAGTCTGATCCATCCATCCTCTGAATGCTCTAGGTCTCTAGTCTGATCCATCCATCCTCTGAATGCTCTAGGTCTCTAGTTTGATCCATCCATCCTCTGAATGCTCTAGGTCTCTAGTCTGATCCATCCATCCTCTGAATGCTCTAGGTCTCTAGTCTGATCCATCCATCCTCTGAATGCTCTAGGTCTCTAGTTTGATCCATCCATCCTCTGAATGCTCTAGGTCTCTAGTCTGATCCATCCATCCTCTGAATGCTCTAGGTCTCTAGTCTGATCCATCCATCCTCTGAATGCTCTAGGTCTCTAGTCTGATCCATCCATCCTCTGAATGCTCTAGGTCTCTAGTCTGATCCATCCATCCTCTGAATGCTCTAGGTCTCTAGTCTGATCCATCCATCCTCTGAATGCTCTAGGTCTCTAGTTTGATCCATCCATCC
Organism: Sebastes umbrosus; assembly: GCF_015220745.1. Taxonomy (NCBI): domain Eukaryota; kingdom Metazoa; phylum Chordata; class Actinopteri; order Perciformes; family Sebastidae; genus Sebastes; species Sebastes umbrosus. The sequence continues at coordinate 35,445,492 of NC_051276.1, read as the reverse complement.
TCTGAATGCTCTAGGTCTCTAGTCTGATCCATCCATCCTCTGAATGCTCTAGGTCTCTAGTCTGATCCATCCATCCTCTGAATGCTCTAGGTCTCTAGTTTGATCCATCCATCCTCTGAATGCTCTAGGTCTCTAGTCTGATCCATCCATCCTCTGAATGCTCTAGGTCTCTAGTCTGATCCATCCATCCTCTGAATGCTCTAGGTCTCTAGTCTGATCCATCCATCCTCTGAATGCTCTAGGTCTCTAGTCTGATCCATCCATCCTCTGAATGCTCTAGGTCTCTAGTCTGATCCATCCATCCTCTGAATGCTCTAGGTCTCTAGTCTGATCCATCCATCCTCTGAATGCTCTAGGTCTCTAGTTTGATCCATCCATCCTCTGAATGCTCTAGGTCTCTAGTCTGATCCATCCATCCTCTGAATGCTCTAGGTCTCTAGTCTGATCCATCCATCCTCTGAATGCTCTAGGTCTCTAGTCTGATCCATCCATCCTCTGAATGCTCTAGGTCTCTAGTCTGATCCATCCATCCTCTGAATGCTCTAGGTCTCTAGTCTGATCCATCCATCCTCTGAATGCTATAGGTCTCTAGTCTGATCCATCCATCCTCTGAATGCTCTAGGTCTCTAGTTTGATCCATCCATCCTCTGAATGCTCTAGGTCTCTAGTCTGATCCATCCATCCTCTGAATGCTCTAGGTCTCTAGTCTGATCCATCCATCCTCTTTCATGAGGCTGTGATTATCCTAGAGGTTAATTTGGGAGTTTATTTAGCCTTCTTCCCAACAAGCTAGTATGACATGGTTGGTACCGATGGACTCATCAGGTTTTTTCTAGTTTCATATGATACTAGTAGCTTTACTCTAGCTTTAAAACTGAACCTGCTAGAGCTTCTAAAAGACAGTAGAGTCGGTCGGGATCGCGGGTCTCAGAGGGTTAACGGACTGTAATCAAACTATTGTTATGTTTTGAAACTTTGGTTCGCTCAGTTTCAGCTGAAAGAGAGAGAGTGTAGTAGAGAGTAAAGTACATCTTCTGTCTAGAGCACATTTTCTCCGCTGGTACCTGAGGTGTGGCTTTTGGTATTCATACCAGCAGTTTTGCCTTCAGCGCATTCAAAGAGATCTTTACATTCTTTAAAAGATCTCAGACGACACGTTCTGAGAATGATGGAGGACGCTCATCTAAGAATAGAGATGATCTCTCTCTCTCTCTCTCTCAACCATAGATTCCAGTCTGGTTGTTTAAATATAATCAGTTCAGGGGGGGAAGATGGACACAGGTTGCAATTAAATTAATTAAGGAGCTACAACACGAGAGGAGATACAAGTTAAACCGGCTTCTCCAGAGTCTCGGCTCTGTCAGACAAACAACACTCCCTCCTGAGAAATGCAGCTCATCACATCTAAAAGAGTGAAACTATGTGTCGGGGGGAGGAAACACATGCAGGTGTGGAAAGACATTTGACACACGAGTTAACACTCGGTAACTTTAATTAGCAGATTAGCAGATCGGACTCCTCCTCGTTCTGTTTACTTAAAGAAGCAACGTGTTATACCACCTGCTCCAAAGAAAACGCTGCAACGCAGTCGAACTTTCAGAGGTTGTAGCGGCTCACTTTTAAAGCTAGAGTGAAGATCCTGGTATCATAGTAAACTATAAAACCTGATGAATCCATCGGTACCAACCGTGTCATACTAGCTGGTCATGAAGGAGGTTAAATAACGCTCCAAACTTACACTAAAATTTGGTGAGGAAAATTGTCATGTCGATTTCCAAAGGGGTCCCTTGACCTCTGACCTCCAGATCAGTGAATGTGTGAGGGGTGTTTGTCCGAAAAAATGTCCAATAAAAAGTCTGAAAAATGTCAGAAAAAAATGTCCAAGAAAGTCTGAAAAAACATCCACTGATATTGATTTTTGTTATCAGTCCTACTTGTATTAGTTATTAAAGCTGATGTGCATCTCTCTCTCTCTCTCTCTCTCTCTCTCTCTATATATATAGATCTATATATAGATCTATATATATATAGATCTATATATGGATCTATATATATAGATATATATACACACCATATATTTATTATTTTCTCTCATAATTTATTACATCTTCAGCTGTGCAATAATCTGGTTTATTCCGGCATTAACACTGCATTCATTTATACAAAACATTTAAAATAATATTCTTATTTATTTACACTATTCTTGCATTTGTATTTATTTATGCATTTATATTATTTACACTGTTGTTATATATATATTTCTTATTTATATGTTCTTAATATTTCTCTCTCTCTCTACACACACATATATATATATATTAACATATATTTATTATTTTTTACCCCTCTCATAATTTATTTTATCTTCAACTGTGCAACACTGAGTTAACAGTACAATAATTTACTGCAATTATTTATACAGTTTACATTTAAAATAATATGTATTATTTATTATTCATACTATTCTTGGATTTTTATTTATTTATGCATTTATATAATTTGCATAGATCCTATTTTTCTGCATTATTATTTGCACTGTTGTTATATATATTTATTATTTATTTATATGCTATTTTTAATCCTTTTTTTCCTTTCCTATTTGTCTTAACTCTTTTTTTAATTTTAATGTCCTGTTGGTTGTAAATTGGTCTTGGTGTTTTATTGTGTTGTTTTTATGTTTTTTATTTGTGTATTATTGTACAGCCCTTTGGTCAACTTTTATTCTTTTTAAATGTGCTTTATTGGATATTTTATTATTATTTCTATATTTTTTTTCTATAGATTTCTACTCACTGAGCTGTGACTACAGACTGCAGACTCAGACTGGGAATGTGGCCAAAACCTTTCTAGTTTAGTAGGTATTGGAATGCACCCCCTCCCCTCGACGGATGGCTGCTCCAGCCAATCAGAGCCCGAGCTGAGAGGACCTTGAGGCATCCTGCTCACCTGGACCAATCAGAGCAGCAGCTCAGAGAACTTTACCTTTTGTGGAGAAAGCGCGCAGCCCCGCGAAACAGCTGCGGTTTGGAGCACAGATACACCTGCTGAGGTACAGATATACACCTGACACACCCGAGACTCACCTGCACAGGTAAGAAGCACAGCTGCTCTTTCTCTCTGACAGGTTCATTTAGGTGAAACATCTCTGAACTGAACTGCTACAGGTGAGTTTTTATTAAAGGACGCAGCAGCACTGAATCACTGCAGACAGGTAGATGATGACAGCATTTAGACGCTTTATTGCGTTAGAGATGCGTTTAGTTTAGTTTAATAATGGAAGGCAGTGTGAGGCATTTGATATGGCAATATATTATTGAATCTTTTAAAACAGCAGATTATAGTTTGAAATTAAGAACTTTACTTTTCAGTGTTTTACTCCCAAGATTGAACTTTCTGACAGAAGTCAAACTACTGCAGCATAAGTGGTATTTCTCTAACAAGGTATCAGCACACAAAGCTTTTAAAGAGTTAACTGTAATCTGGATGAAATACAACTTTTGTTTTTATTAAATTATAAACTGAGGAGACACTGGAGGATAAAATAAATCAGTAATATTAACAGGAAACAGCAGCAGGTCTGATGGAAATGATCAATAACACAAATGCAAAAGGAGATCATCTCAATTAACTTTTTAAGGATAGTTTTATTGTGATTATATTGTTCTGATTAATTTAATTAATAAACTGTTTGCCTCAATGTGTGGAAGACATCCTCCTTTTTATGAGTAAAGCAAAATCAGGCTTGACTTAAAAATAGTTTTCCTAATTTTTTAAAAACAAAATAAAACCAATAAATACATAGATATACATTTATTTCATTATTTATTATTAAAATAATAAATCACACATCAGTAACTTGGTAAAAAAAAATCTTCAAAATTATAATTTTTTTAAATTTATGATTAAAATAATAACTTGTCCACCAGTAACCTGGTTGGTGGAGTTACAATTCAAGTTTAAACCTTTTTTTTAAATGGAGCAAGAAATGGGTCAAAACTTAAATAGGAATTAAAATCACAGTATATAATGTAAATAAACAGAATTAAATTGAATAGATTGGCCTCATTGTCACCGATATCCGATCCGGTAGCGGTCTATCCAAAAGTCACTTTGTGGTTTAAATTATTTTAGTTAAAAGGAGGAAAAACGTAGAAGAAGGTCTGCACACTGTAGCTCCCTTTTAAAGTGCAATTTATCGGCACATCTTAGTGCAGATGCTCTCCATCCATCTTATGGCGTCTCTGTGCAGATTTATGAAGTCTGAAGGAGAACATTAATGCCAATAAATTGCACTTAAAGGGAGCTACAGTGTACAGACCTTCTTCTACCGGTCCAGCATCGGCCTACTTACAGTTTAGGATGTTGTTTGAGCTAAGTCAGACTATTCTGAAGTGCATTGTGAAATCTTTCTTTGTTGGGAATTTTAGTTGGAGTTGTGTAATTGTTTCAGATGTGTGTGAATGTCCTGAGGGAGGGCTGCACTTCCTGTTTGTTCTGCCCCAAACTTGTTTTGAAACGATGGGACTTAAAATGTCAGTTTATCAGGTCGGACGACTTGAAGTGCCACGCCCGACAAACCACTGTCTTTCCAGTCAGGGCTGAAGGAGGGAAAAGACTTTTATAAGATGTTAGGGATGTACTGATCTATTCAATTTAGTTCTATGTTTATATACCATGTACGTTACATACTGGAATTTTAATTCTTGTTTAAGTTTTGACCATTTTTGATGCTGCATTAAAAATGTTTACACTTGAATTGTAACTCCTGTTAATTTATTATTTTATTAACAAATACAATTTTAATTTTGCAACTTGGTAAAAATCTTCAAAATTAACAAAATTTGTATTTATTATTAAAATAATAAATCGTACACCAGTAACTTAAAAAAATCCTCAACATTAACAGGAATTGTGTAAACATTTTTAATGTAGCAAAAAATGGTCAAACTTAAACTGGAATTAAAATTACAGTGCATATAATATACATGGTATATTAACATTGAAATAAATTACTCAGTAGATTTTTTACCAAGTTACTGGTGTAAGATTTATTATTTTAATGATAAATAACAATTCTGTTAATTTTGAGGATTGTTTTTACCAAGTTACTTGTGTACAATTTTATTAGATTAATAATAAATAAAAACTCTTAATTTTAAAGATTTATTTTTACCAAGATACTTGTGTATGATTTATTATTTTAATAAAAAATCTGTTAATTGAGGATTTTTTACGAAGTTGCTGGTTACAATCTATTACTATTTAATTTGTATAAAATGGAAATAAATTTATATTTATTTGTTACATTTAGTTTTACGAAATTAAGAAAACAATGTTTAAGTCCAGCCTGATGATTCCTTACACATAAAATAATGATCCCGGTCACTTCCACACCGCTTATTTCTGACAAATTCTTAAGACGGTTAAAACTTCTTATAATACTTAAAAATGATATTTCTTTTATCCACTATGCTGTTTTTGAGCGTTTTGTATCGATACCAAAACTCATGGATCATTTATTAATTCAGTTTTCAGGTGATTAACTATAAAGAGTTTACTGAGACCACAGGAACTATTTATGGTGCATTATGGGAGAAAAATAAGCTTTAATGTAAATGTTTGCTTTCAGAAATGGAAGACGACATTGCTGCCCTGGTTGTTGACAATGGCTCCGGCATGTGCAAGGCCGGTTTCGCCGGTGACGACGCCCCCCGCGCCGTCTTCCCCTCCATCGTCGGACGCCCCAGACATCAGGTACCAACGCCAGCATGATGACGTTTAAAATCTAACCCACCAGGTAAACGCAGTGTGACTGTAAAGGTGTGTTTGTGTGCAGGGTGTGATGGTGGGAATGGGACAGAAGGACAGCTACGTGGGAGACGAAGCCCAGAGCAAGAGAGGCATCCTGACCCTGAAGTACCCCATCGAGCACGGCATCGTCACCAACTGGGACGACATGGAGAAGGTAAAGACATTTACGTCACGTTTACACACCTGGAGCTTACGTCAACATCTGTCGTCTGCACGGCGAAGCGTTGGAGGTCCAGACTGTCGTATTACCGTAGTTTGGACACCCGTCTGTGCTGCTGTTCAATCCAGAAAAAGAAAATGACGTAAAATTAGACATTTTCGTTCACTTGCCGATTTAATACAACAAATAAAATCGGTAAAATGTCCACAGAATGACTGAATGCACCGCCATCTTTGTAGATCAGAGATGGGGAGGTTAATTAACCGTTTACCGACATTAAGAATTTTAGCTGATTAATACTATGGGTTAAATTACATTTATTAAAAAGCTGAGCAAAATTCAGAGGAGCAGCTCTTCACTTAAAGGAGAAAAGCTAGTCCACCTTAACAGCCCACCTTAAGAGAGTCTGAGCCACTGTTGCAGGTGTGATGACTTGATTGCATTACTCATTATTGATTTTCCACATTTGTTTAGCTATTTATTGTTAGTTGGTTAAATAAATGCCTTTCACTATTTTAAAACCTTCAAATCCCGGACGAGCCCCCATTTGTGACAACCCGGCTCAAAGGTTGCAATAAAAATGGGAGACCAGGCCAGTTTTAAAAAAGGCTGTCAAACTAACCAGCTGTCCTGTCCTGCAGATCTGGCATCACACCTTCTACAATGAGCTCCGTGTTGCACCTGAGGAGCATCCAGTCCTGCTGACTGAAGCTCCACTCAACCCCAAGGCCAACAGGGAGAAGATGACACAGGTGTGTTCACGCTTTCTTTAAAACCAGTTGGAACGAGCTACAGGTATTTTTTTGTTTGGTCTTCAGCAGTGAACACCTGTTGTGTTTTCTCTTTGGTCCAGATCATGTTCGAGACCTTCAACTCTCCTGCCATGTATGTGGCCATCCAGGCCGTCCTGTCCCTGTACGCCTCCGGTCGTACCACAGGTGAGAACTCAAACACAAACATGTCTCTCTGGAACATCTTAAAACGTCAAATGTCACAATTGGCTTTTGATGCAGACTTCCTGCTCAAAAAATGGACTCTTAAGATGTTGGGTTTTCTTTATCAAACAGTAGTTGGTTCAATTGGAGTAACATCTAGCGGCCATTAGCCTCTTTTACCCGACAGACCCAGTACTGGGTTCGGCTGAGCTGTGTGTTAAAACACTGCCTTTAAAAACGTTATAAAATGCGATGGCTATGCCTTCGGGAGCAATTTGGCGTTAAGTGTCTTGCTCAAGGACACATCGTCATGTGACCCGGAGCAGCCGGGGACCGAACCACAAACCTTCTGATTGGTGGACAACCTGCTCTACCCTCTGAGTCACAGCCGAACCACACCTTTCAGCACCATAGCAAGGAGGTTGGAGGAACTGCAGCCAGTGTTGAACCATGAACGGCTGCTGATCAAACTGACCAGAAGTGTTTTCTGTCTTGCAGGTATTGTGATGGATTCCGGTGACGGTGTCAGCCACACTGTGCCCATCTACGAGGGTTATGCTCTGCCTCACGCCATCATCCGTCTGGATCTGGCTGGCAGAGATCTGACCGACTATATGATGAAGATCCTCACTGAGAGAGGCTACAGTTTCACCACCACTGGTACGAGTTTTACTCCCTTAAACAAACACTAAAGACACAATTTATGAATTCTTCTGAATATTTGCATCTTGTTTTTGTCCTTTTGTAACTCAAATATTTCAACTCTTGAACTCCAGCCGAGCGTGAGATCGTGCGCGACATTAAGGAGAAGCTATGCTACGTGGCTCTGGACTTCGAGCAGGAGATGCAGACGGCAGCTTCCTCTTCCTCTCTGGAGAAGAGCTACGAGCTTCCCGACGGACAGGTGATCACCATCGGCAACGAGCGGTTCCGCTGCCCAGAGACTCTGTTCCAGCCTTCATTCATCGGTAGGTAACAAGCGTCAACATGGACTCTATCGCTAGTGAAAATAAATCAAAACAAACTGACAATGCTGTGAAAACTCTACCCTTTACCACAATTTGTGCAGAATGCAGTTTGGTCTTGCCTTATCTCGCTCTGATATCGTTCTTGAGTTCTTGGTCAATCCAGGAGGATGATCCAACTTCAATTATACTGTTCCTTGCGGTAAACCGTCAACATCAAGATTGAATAAGTCCCGTCAAACAGCAGCCAAATCTCTCTAATTCTGATTTGAATCGTAAAATGTCGTCTCAGCCTAAAGACTATTTTGACCAATCGCTCTTATAAAGATCTTGGACAGAGTTTCTGGGCACTTCTCAGTACGTGAAGGTTTTCCGCTGCCATCAGGGTGTCGTCATTGACGATTCTGGTCTGGTATGAGCTAGAAATCAACATTAAAGTTGAACTGAACACTAAATGAACTCTTGTTTCGTCCGTGTGTTCAGGAATGGAGTCGGCTGGTGTCCACGAGACGACCTACAACAGCATCATGAAGTGCGACGTGGACATCCGTAAGGACCTGTACGCCAACACCGTGCTGTCCGGTGGCACCACCATGTTCCCCGGCATCGCTGACCGCATGCAGAAGGAGATCTCCGCCCTGGCCCCACCCACCATGAAAATCAAGGTAGTTATTTTTTTCACTCAGATTAATGGATGACTTCAATCATTTTTCTTTAGGAAAGGGTGCTTTAGACAAACCTTTTAGTCCTTCAGCCTACAGGTCTAACTTCAAGGTGTTGTCTCCTGACTTGGTCTTTAACCTCTTTTACCTGACAAACCTGGTACCCAAACTTAATAAAATGCTGTGGTTGTCTTTAATTGTTTGTTGTTTTTTTATTGATTTAATACTGTGCACAATGGTAGAATGTGATGATGCTCAATGGTAGAATGTGATGATGCTCAATGGTAGAATGTGATGATGCTCAATGGTAGAATGTGATGATGCTCAATGGTAGAATGTGATGATGCTCAGGGTAAATGTTATGGCCAAAGTCTCCATTGTGGTCACATCGCCTCCTGTAGTGGATATCAGGAGTATTTTAGAGCCAGATTCCCTTTCAAAAGGTAGAAAACCCATTTGGCACACTTTGGGTATCCAATTGGCCAAATGGAGAGTTGGCCTGGTCCTATCCTGACTAAAACCTTTATAGAATCTATGTGCTTTGTGTTATTTATATCTGCTTTGGCACAGCTGTAGTCAAGGAGTTGCTGAATGAATTCAGTGGCAGCTCTGTGCATGGCATCATTGCTATAATGGTGTTATCTACTGTCTGATCTAGAAAACATTTTAGTTGAGGATAAAAATGTAATTTTTCCCTTTGGTTCATCACAGTTTACTCAGGCATAGTTACTGACACTGGGGATGAATTCTCCGAGGTCTTACCTATCCATAGAGACCAAGATCATGCAGATAGACCTGTTAGTTGTGGAGCTATTACAGATTTATTTTGGGTATGTCTGTCTAGGCGAACCACACCTTCCAGCACCCTAGGGCTTAAGTGTTTTTACTGCCCCCCAGTGGACAAACTTTGTCATAAAGCTCAAATCTAAACAGGTTGTGGACGTTAGTAAAATGTCTCCTCCAAAATATAATTGGCAATTAAATCCTTTGAAGCATTTTGATGTCTATTTGAAGGCTAATTGGCAGTGACGTATAATAAAACCTGTGAAATATTTCTTCATGAAACTGGTAAATCTCAAATCCAGAAATACTGCATCACATCTTACCGTCTTACTGGATTTTTCTCTACTCTCCCCTCCAGATCATCGCTCCCCCAGAGAGGAAGTACTCCGTCTGGATCGGCGGCTCCATCCTGGCCTCCCTCTCCACCTTCCAGCAGATGTGGATCAGCAAGCAGGAGTACGACGAGTCCGGCCCCGGGATTGTCCACCGCAAGTGCTTCTAGAAAGCTCCACGTCTTCCTCCTCTGCCCCACATGCTTTTTAACCTTTCCATCCAACTAACTCGGCCGGTCTCTGGTTCCTCTTGAGTGAACAGACTAAAAGATACGAAATGCCACACACAAGATGAATCAAGAGACTGTTTACATTTTAATCTCTCAGCTCAGCAGATCCTCAACAACTCCTACAAACTCCATTTCTGAACATGTTCCTCTAACTCTGCTCACAACTTTCACTCCTTCTGGTGATTAACTACTGATGATCAAAGAAAACAAACAGTATTATCACTGAACATCTCTTTCTACCCGTGTCTTTCTACCTCTAACAACTGAATGCAATATTCAGCTTTTCTCCTCATCCGTTCTGTCGATTTTGACTCTTTCAGAATCGAGTTGTATCAATATTCAACAGGAGTGTTTCCTGATCAATAAAATGCCAACTGTTGACAACTTCTCTGATGTCGTCATTTGCTGCTTGAATTTCACAAATTTTAAAATGTGTTTTGTGCATTTAAGTTCCAGAAAATGTTATTTCCTTATCACTATAGATGCTTTACATCAAAGTCTTTACACAAGGGACATGTCCCCCTCACTTCTACAGAGTTAAAAGCTTCTTACTGTGTAGCTGCCATTTACCTGATGAGAGGAGGTGATTCAAAATGTTGATTATGCTCATCTGGATCACTTTCAAGTATTTGTGCATTCACAACGATGAAGCTTTACATGCAACAGTGAGTTTCATCTCTCAAAGAGGCAACTGCCCTGCTGTCTGGTGGATATTTGTAGCTGTAGTCAAGACACCGTACTTGGAAAAAGTCCTTCAGACTCCTAAAAAACAAAAGTCCGTAAAGGACAGAGCTCTTTATAAAGATTCATACACAATATTAAAGTGTGAACTCTACTACGGTTTTGGATGTGCGCGACCACCTTACATTTTTTGTAAAACTAAATGATACAGAAAGATGTCACCAAGTACTGAATGTTATTTAAAGGCATAGTATGTTGAAATTTTCGGTTGCTGTTTTTAAACACACGACATTCAAAGTTGGCCCCTCCTCCACGAGTGAGCGAGGGAGAGAGAGATCAGCGATTGTCGAGTAAGCTATAGATTGAATGAAGAGAGGGAGCGGCGTTAGTGAGAACAAAGCAGTGTATCAGAAATAACTTACATTCTTAAGCACAAATAAATGCACCATTAACTCTGCACAGCCCTGCGGGAAGGTGTTGAGTTGCTGGATTTTGAATGAATGCATTCAAAGGGCAGGCTTCATCATGTCCGCTGTGGCTCAGCGCTGCTCTCGGTCAAACTCAAACTGACACACCGAGAGGCAGAGGAGCACATAACACCACACAACCCGTTCTCTGTGAAATATGGCCGCTTTGAACGCTAAAGGGGGACTTGTGCCTCGGTATCAGACGCCGAGGGGCGGGACAAAGTTTGAGAACCTGAACGACCCGAACGAGCTGTACACCCGGGACGCTGTTATTGGCTGGGAGTTACACCCCCATGTGGGGCCCAGGAGCTCTTTGGTGACACCCAGAACAGTCCTGAACACAGCAAAATAAGAAGACGAGGAAATACAGGCAGAAGGCAGGGTCTCTGTAGACGCACTCACTTCTAGTTGGTCATAAGTGATGATTGAGAGGGATTATTTTGTATCATTGTTTTTATGTAAATGACGACTACAAAGTTAGAGATATGATATGTAAATATTTGTACATAACTTGTAAATATCTTGTAAATAATGTACATACACTTTAACATCTTAAAACACTAAAGGAAACAGTAACGGCATAAATGCACTATATGTATATATAACTTACAAGTGAAGCTTTCCAAGGCACAAACAGAGGAAGGAAAGGATAAGGTAGCTGAAGCTGCAAGACTGACCACATGTAATGAAACAACTGAAGCAGTTCCTGATTGGAATCTTTGACCTATGACCTGGTTGTGTCACATGACTAAAACAACCAATGAAAGCAATAGCAGAAAGTAAGCAAGAGAAGTACTCCCAAATGACCATTAGGGGAAGAAAATACAAAACATAGATGCAAATTGCCCGTCTGTTGTTGAATAAATACCACTATCTGAATAACTAGAACATGTCTGAACAACAGGGGGAGCTAAATTTAGTCTTGTTTCCTCAGCACTCCTGAGAAGGACTCAGTTGTCTTTGTGACCACTTGTTCGGCTTCACCTTGTTAACCTTTAGCAGGACCAGGTCACCTTTCTTGATATATAAAGAAAACATCCCATGATAATGTGAAGAATTGTTATTTGACTGACATTTTATTACACATTAAACCTGATAACTTTATATCAGTGAAGTGTCTACAAATGCACGTTTGTTTCAGCTCCTCAGCCTGTTAAATAGTGATGCATATTTCTTGGTTATGATTTGTAGTGAGACAGACAGACAGACAGACAGACAGACAGACAGACAGACAGGCAGACAGACAGACAGACAGACAGACAGACAGACAGCATCTCATTAAAGACTGAACTCTCAAATGGAAAGCTGTAACCAGCAGTGTTCTGTGAGGCTCCAATCATCAGAGGTTGATGCTACAGCTCCACCTGCTGGACATGGAGGTTATCAGACAGAGCATGGCTCCCTGTGCACAAACAGAGCTGTAAGATCATTGCTTTCAAAGAGTTACACATATTGGTGACATGAGAGTGAAATGATCCTCTCGTCTCTCACAAATTAATTTATTTTGATTGAATTGGACCTAGGATGATCAATGATCAATATTCAATTCTGACAGCTGATGTCAGCCTAGTGCGGTTAAATGATCACCGCCCTCATCACTGATAGACTGCATTCACAAATATCAATTAATATATTTGGAGGTGTTAAGTTTGAGTTGAGTTCACTCACAAGATGATTAACCAGGAAGAAAAGAGTCAGAACATGATCAGACGTGTTTCTAAATATTTCATAAATCACAATGAAATGTTTTTTAAATATGAATATAAAATTGTATTTTATACAAAACTAACCTATTTTGATTGAGTGCTACAAATAATCCAAGCTTGTAAAACGTTTTACAGGATTTTTATTTTTGAACTCAGCTCTAAACATATTTTAAATCATGTGAAATAAATGTAGACATTAAACTCTTTTTCAACATTTTTATTTCTTTGATGTGAAGTTTAAATCATATTTACACAGGATGTTTTCTTCTTATTCAACAGGCCGACTGAAATATCTGAATCGTGTGTGGCTTTGAAAACAAAACGTCATGTGAAATATTATTTCTCTTCTGTTTCTTTATTACAGGAATATTATGAACAATTCACAAATGACAAATGTTGCATGGAGACATCTACCTAATTAGATACAACAATCTGCAGCTGATAGTGTGCAGTGTGTCCATATTGGACATAATTATATGACATTTATGTTGGTTTAACCATGACATATTTAAAACAATACAAGAATCAACATTGAATGTGGTGAACAAAATAAAAATGACTACAATATTTCAAATCTCCAACAGATATGACACTTGATGTTAGAGCTCCATCTGCTGGACAAAACAATACAAACATTATAACAGGAACCATCAACTGAAAGATGATAAATGTGATTATACAGGAGGTGGACAAACATATTTTAACTGTACAGAATAATGTGTTGCAGTTGCTATGATTGTTGTATTTGTAAACCTAGTATACTCTGAATACTTTGACAGTATCCTCAGTAACAGTAGTATCCTGAGATCAAGGAAATACAGAAATACATAGAGGTGAGTAAAGAGGTTTCAGATTCCTGTACATTAAATGGATGTAATCAAGTTATAAAGCATCTATTCTTATTTGACATGCAACAAAACAAACAAAAAAATAAGATCAAACCATCTGCATATAAATTGTATTCATGATTATTTAATATTTGCTGTGATATTTGTAATTTGGGTGAAAGGTGGTTGAATGAAATCTAAACATTTTGACTTCTATTACAAACATCAAGTTCTTTCTCATTTAAAAAAGAAAACAAAGATCTGTAATGACCAAGCAGAGCTTCCAGCTGTTGAAGTCTTTCTTAACTAAGCTGTAAATAATTACACAAACAATTAGCAAAAAAGAAAACAAACAGCAAAAAGTCAAATGATTCTCAACAAAACAATGAAGAAGAAAACAATAAAACATATAATACACATTTTCTACAGACTGAAAAGGTGAAGGCTGAGATGGCAGCTCATTGTGACGACCCTTTTTTAAACATGCTCAACTTATTTGTGGTGAAAAGGTAAAAAAACAAAAACAACAGAAAACACTATTTCAACAATATAATGCAGATTTTTATCAAACTTTACAGAAAACCCACTGAAACAGAGAAGACCCTGAATGTCAGTGAGTTATTTAGCTTTTGAAATCATGATTTAGGATCACTAGACAGACATGACTGAAATCAACATTATATCATTTAAAGAGTCCAACTCAGTGATACAGAAATCTCTCTTTAATTTAAAAAGTCTGAACAGCAAAGCTGTATTTGTTACCAAACACCATTTGGAGGTGGTTTGAAATTCGACAGATGCGTCTCAGTCCGGACGCTCTGGCCGCTCAAATCAAATTTCAAAGTTTCTTTTGTGAAACTCGCAACGCGCCAAACAGCAATGATGTCAAATCCAGAGCAGAATCCATGCTGCTACTAGCAGAGTGCTATAGAGGACAACATGCAGGAGAACAACAGTCTGTGGACAGATCCTGATATATAATTATAATAATAATGAAACAATAATTCTACAATAACACAAATCACAACTTCCTGCCCCATTTGTTGCTGTTACAGTCAGATATTATAGACATATTGTTCTCTAGAGAACACTAATTACAACGTTTTAGTTAACTAATACTATGTTCCTCTCTGAATAATTTTGTGGATCAATATCTGATGTTACAGATTTGTGTTGAGCAAAAGCTGATTAATTCACTTTTCTTTTCTGCAGCACATTTCTTACTGTATGTCTTTTGTGAACTGTCACTCCAGCCTGGTGAACCAGGAGGTACATTTACAATCATAAATGTATGTACATGTAAATACACTAAATATCATGATTAATCACATGATTGTCCGTAGTTAATCACGATTACTGCAAGTGATTATCATAAAGTAATTTTCATTTACATATCTGAAGGTCAGAGGTCAAGGGACCCCTTTGAAAATGGTCATGCCATTTTTTCCAAAATTTAGCACGTTTGGAGCGTTATTTAACCTCCTTCACGTCAAGCTAGTCTGACATGGTTGGTACCGATGGATTCATCAGGTTTTTTCTAGTTTCATATGATACCAGTATCTTCACTCTAGCTTTAAAACTGAGCCGCTACAACCTCCGAAAGATCGATGGCTTAATGCGTTAAAGAAAATAGTGGCGTTAAAACAGAGCTGAGTTAACTATCGTGTTAACTTTGACAGCCCTAATATATGATAATTTTAGCACCTGACAGCCAATGAGGTGTATTTCCGTGACCATGGTATGCATTGCAGTGTAGTCCACTGCAAAACATTACAGAGAAATCTATCCTTCTTTAAAGCTTTTGTTTATTTGAATCCAAAAAATACTCGAATCCGTTCCAAAAAGCGCTGGCTTGATGCTTCGGGTTCTTGTTTCACAAGTTCCGCTACCAAGTCCTTTATTTCTGTTTCATGTGTTTCCTTTAGATCTTCCTTTTTTTCAGGTTCCACTTTCTTCAATTCTTCTTCCTGTTTTTTCAGTAAGTCATTCATTTTTCCCCAATTCTTTTCCTTTTTGGTCACACATTCCTTCATTTTGTCTGAAAGTGCCTTCAAGATGTCATATTTCTTATCTTTGTCTTTCATTTGTTTCTCATGCTCTTCCTTCTGAGCTGCAGATTCCTCAGATTCCTTGGTGTACTTCACTATGAAATCATTATACTTTTGAGCTTTCTTTGTGGCGTCATCTTCATATGTTTTCTTCAGATTCTCAATTTTTTTCTTATGATCCTCCTCGATGTCTTTTTTCTCTTTTTCCTCTTGTTCTCTTCTGATTCGGTCCTCTTCATTTCTTTTCTTTTCATTTATTTCTCTTTCTTGTTCATATTCTTCTTGAAGCTTTCTTAATCTTGTTTGCTCCCTTTGTCGTCTCTGTTCATCTTCTTGATGTCGTTTGTCCCACAATTCTTTTTGGTTTTTCTTCCACTTCTGTCGTTCTTCTTTCATCTGTTCTCTGCTCTCCTTCAGCTTTCTGTCAATGGTTTCCTTTGATTCTGACTCCGATCTTATTTTTTGCTCTGAATGTTCAAGTTTTTGTTTCCACTCCTGTTGTTGCTTTTCTTCTCGTTGTTTTCTCTTCCTGTCCTCTTTTTCTCTCATTTTCTGTTCTTTCTTTCTCTTCTCACGTTCCTTCTTTATGTTTTCCTCCTTTTCTTCAAGTTGTTTTTCTCTCTGTTTTCTCTCCTTTTCAGTTTCTGCTCTCTGTTTTTCTACTCTTCTTTTCATTGCTTGCATTTCTTCCTTGTGTTTTCTTCCAAGTTCCTCCCTCTCTCTCTCCATCTCTTCTTCCTTCTCCTTCAGGATCTTCTCCACTTCCTTCTTTATAGCTGCCTCGGCCTCTTGCAGCATCTCATTGGTGTAGCAGCTGCCTCCATTCTTCTTCACCATGTTGTCAATCTTGGTTATCAGTTCACTGACTTGTGTGCGGTTTTGTTTATCATAGTTATTGAACACATGGTATCTTCCTCCACAGTCAGCAACTAGCTTCTTAAAGGAATCATCACATTTCTTTTCAATGTATTCATCAATCGACTGCTCCTCATCCTCCAGGTCATCTCCTCTTGTGAAAAGAATGATGGTGAACTTTTCTGAATTTGTCCCAAAGCCTTCCTTGATGAGTTTTAATGTCTCCTTCTCCTCTGGTGTGAGTCTGCCAATTTGTAACACCAGCAGGAAGACATGTGGTCCTGGAGCCAGAAGACTGATGCACTTTAACATCTCCTCTTGAACCTCTTCATGGGACAAAGTTGTGTCAAACAGACCAGGAGTGTCGACCACAACAACAGGACGACCGTTCACTTCAGTCTGTTCTTTCTGACAAAGTTTGGTGACTGATGTTTGGCTTGATTCGGCTACAAATGCCTTTCTTCCTAGAATGGTGTTTCCTGTAGAGCTCTTTCCACAGCCAGTCTTCCCTATCAGCACAATCTTGAGACACTCTGGGCTCTGCTTCTCATCATCACCTGTGAAATAAGAAGAGCTGGAGTTACTTAAAATATTCAGTTACTACAGTTTACTGTCGGCCCAAGGCTGTGATGTAGAACATGGTTTAGGACAAAGAAAAACATTTAAATTTAAATTACTTACAAGTTATCTCATTCTTCTTTTTCAGCCTCTCAATTTCACCTTGTTGCATGTTGATGCGTTTCTCTTGTTGTAAGACCTTTTCCATTTGTGCATGAGCAAATGTTTCCGTTGTATAGCAGTATGGTTTATTTTTAGATTGACTATTGTTTTCCACATCTTTCAACAGCTTTGGGATCTGCTGCTGGTCCTTGATGTTGAGAACAACATATCTTCCTCCACAGCTCTGACAGAGCTCCTGGATCTCCTTGTTTTCCTTCAGGAAGTTAACAACAGCTGGAGCTGTAGGATCTGACTCCACAGTGAACAGAATCATGGTGAAGTCATTGACTGGAGAGCTGAATGTGTTCTGGATGGTCTTTAACTCTCCCTTGTCTTCATCAGTGAGGGAACCCACAGGTAGGACCAGGATGAAGGCATGGACGCCCTCAGGATCACAGAGGGAGATACACCTGAATGATTCCTCCATCACTGCCTCCTGAGGTTTTCCATACAAGGCAGGAAGCTCCACCAGAGAAACCCGACGTCCCCACACCTCTCCCTGATGTTTAACACACTCTGATGAGCTGGGGACTGGATGAAGCTCTGTCTGACCTAAAATGGCCTTGGCTGCTGAAGTCTTCCCTGCTCCTCTCCTCCCACACAGAACCAGGTTTACAGCTGGTTTCATGTGTCCAGACTTTAGTCTGATGTTTTCTTCAGTGAAGGTGAGGAAGGTTCCTTTGTTTTCATGCACAATGTTTTCAATCTTCTCCATTAACAGTGTGTGGTTCTCTTCGACCATGTTGTAGAGTCTTCCTCCACAGTCTTTAAGGAGCTGACGAACAGAGAAACTCATTTCATTCCGCTCATGTGTTCTGATGACCATCGAGTGTTTAAAAGCATCTTGACCAAACAAGCTCAGGATGAACTTCAGTGTTTGTCTGTTCTTCTCTGTGAAATCAGAAGGCTTCACTAACAGCAAGAGGACATTTGGTCCAGGAGGACAAAGGCTGATGCACCTCTTTATCTCTTCTCTGACTGCTTCCACAGACAGACTGAAGATGTTTGGCGTTTTCACCACTCTTGGAGGATTTCCTCTCAATTGCCTTTGTTCAGTTACTGTTAATAATTGAGCTTTTCTCTTAAAGATGAAGTTCAACAGTGTTGTCTTTTTGTCCTCGGATTTTCCAAACATCACAATCCTGAGTTGACATGCTATGAAATAACAAAGATAAAAAAAGTTATAAGATGATTCCAATGAGCACATTCTCATCACTCATCAGTTCATCACATTTGCAATTCGTCATTAATTTAAGTATATGAACCATAATTCTCCATGGTACAAATACTACAATTAGCATACCTGTCTGGTATAGTTTGCTCATTATAATTCTTTTTTTAAGAAAGCAACATTATTGCCACCTCCCGTGGTGGAATTATCCGCTCCCATGGTTTCTCATACCACTGCTATGCGGACGATACCCAACTCTTCCTATTATTCCCGCCAGATGACACTACAGTCTCGGCACGGATCTCACTGATATCTCTAAATGGATGAAAGAACGCCACCTTTAACTCAACATATCTAAGACTGAGCTCCTTGTCATCCCAGCCAGTCCCTCTATACAACCACAGATCAATATCCAGCTTGGATCAACCAAACTCATACCCACAAAGTCTGCCCTTAATCTGGGTGTCATTATTGACGACCCGTTAACCCTTAGGGCTCATGTGGCCTAGACTTGGGCGATATAATGAGATTATCGTTTGGCACGATATTGATTGGCCTCGATAATTGTCCTCACGTGTCCACGATAACAGAGACATATTCAATTATGTTGAATACGGGGATTCCGCCAGTATATTGCAAACCTGGCGGGCCTGAGATGACTCCCTGCCGGGGCAAAACATCAGAGATGTTTTATAAACTAAAATGTGTTATACAAGTAGCGAAATCCTTTAAAGAATAACTCAGTGCGTAGGTTGTGTATTTAACATTAGTGAGTGACGGTGTTTATGGTCAAGAGAGAGAGAGAGAGAGAGAGAGAGGGAGCGTGTGTGTGACGGAGTGCTGTGAGCGTAGCAGTGTGTACAGTTTAGGATGTCGGTGAATAAATGCTACAACTCCTCAAGACACAAGCCAAGTTCCAGTGTCTCTTGGGATTATTCCACACATGATTTGGCGCGTCAGCCCGGCAAGGCAGGGATTTATGTCTCCATTACAACAGTTATGCGCTACTCAAGTAGCTCAGTTGGTAGAGCAGGCGCCCATATAACAAGGCTGAGTCCTAACCGCGGCGGCCCGGGTTCGATTATGACCTGCGGCCATTTCCGCATGTCACCCCCTCTCTCTCTCCCCCTTTCTAAACTGTCCACTGTCCTATCAATAAGAAAATGCCACAAAAAATGTGAAAAAAAGCTTTTATTATGAAGCAGCAAAATCAGGAAATGTGTTTTCATCAGCAGCAACTTAACACGACTCCTATGCAGTTGAAAAGTGAAAAAGTAAAATAAAGCCGATGAAAGTACAAACAGTGAAGTAGGAGATTCAGTTTTCATCTCAGCATGTCATTGTGTAAAATAGCACTAACTGTCTATACATTGTGGCCACTTATGTATTGCAATGTACTGTATGTGTCTCAATCCATAGATATTTATATCTACGTGCGTGTCTCTTCACCATTTTTTGATGATCTCATATATAGTCTTTTTCTTAAAGCAATATCGTCAGTGGGGAAATTTCAATATTGCTCAACCCTATCGTGGCCTCTGTTGCTCGGTCGTGTCGATTTTCCCTGCACAACATAAGGAAGATCAGACCCTACCTGTCAGAGCATGCAACACAACTCCTGGTACAGGCTCTCGTAATATCACGCATTGACTACTGCAACTCCCTACTGGCAGGCCTCCCTGCATGCACATTCACACCTCTGCAGATGATCCAGAATGCAGCAGCGTGACTGGTCTTCAACCAACCTAAAACAGCTCACGTCACTCCACTGTTCATATCCCTCCACTGGCTCCCAGCTGCCGCTCACATCAAATTCAAAACCCTGTTGCTCGCTTACAAAACAGCAACAAAAACGGCTCCCTCCTACCTGAACTCCCTCATCCAGGTCTACACTCCCTCCCTCCTACCTGAACTCCCTCATCCAGGTCTACACTCCCTCCCTCTTACCTGAACTCCCTCATCCAGGTCTACACTCCCTCCCTCCTACCTGAACTCCCTCATCCAGGTCTACACTCCCTCCCTCCTACCTGAACTCCCTCATCCAGGTCTACACTCCCTCCCTCCTACCTGAACTCCCTCATCCAGGTCTACACTCCCTCCCTCTTACCTGAACTCCCTCATCCAGGTCTACACTCCCTCCCTCCTACCTGAACTCCCTCATCCAGGTCTACACTCCCTCCCTCCTACCTGAACTCCCTCATCCAGGTCTACACTCCCTCTCTCCTACCTGAACTCCCTCATCCAGGTCTACACTCCCTCCTACCTAAACTCCCTCATCCAGGTCTACACTCCCTCCCTCCTACCTGAACTCCCTCATCCAGGTTTACACTCCCTCCTACCTAAACTCCCTCATCCAGGTCTACACTCCCTCCCTCCTACCTGAACTCCCTCATCCAGGTTTACACTCCCTCCTACCTAAACTCCCTCATCCAGGTCTACACTCCCTCCCTCCTACCTAAACTCCCTCATCCAGGTCTACACTCCCTCTCTCCTACCTGAACTCCCTCATCCAGGTCTACACTCCCTCCCTCCTACCTAAACTCCCTCATCCAGGTCTACACTCCCTCCCTCCTACCTAAATTCCCTCATCCAGGTCTACACTCCCTCCCTCCTACCTGAACTCCCTCATCCAGGTCTACACTCCCTCCTGCCCACTACGCTCAGCCAATGAAAGGCTCCTGGTTCTCCCATCACAACAGGGCCCTAAGTCGCTAGCTAGACTCTTCTCCTCTGTAGTCCCTCGGTGGTGGAATGAGTTATTCAACTCTGTTCGATCCGCAGTCCCTTTCCACCTTTAAGAAGCTCTTTCATGAACACCTCCACACTTAATGACATTGATGACATTGATGATGTTGATATTGATGATATTGAGGATGTTGTTGATGTTGATTAGGATATTCATGATGATGATGATATTGATGTTGATGTTGTTGATATTCTTGATGATGATGACAAAAATAAAAATCTGCTTCTATACACCCTGTGCATTTCCTCTGTGCCTGTCGGCACCTGCGTCCGATCAGACTTGAAGCTGTTGTTGGCGCTAAATTTTGTTGTTTCTACCAAATCTGACTATGAAACTTCATAGTGTATATCTCATATATATCAGTGTTGTATTACTGCTACTGTATGTATCTGGACAATAACATGTGATTTACTTACACTGGTGGGACGGGGTATATTTTCTGGGAACTTCCACCTCTGTAAAAGAAACAGTCATGTCAAGTACAGCAGTATGATTCTACAGTCATTTGTGGTAATTATAAAGTTCTAATTAACTGAATAACTATCCTGTACTTACCAACAGCTTTTGGTGGATTGCCTTTAAAACTGACTTCTGCCTGTTTCAGGCTTTCCTGATCTTGAGCCATAGCTGGTGCTGCATCTTCAAATACTTCACAGCTCACATGATCTCCATTGTTCTCCTTTACAGTTTGACCCAAGCGTGTTAACAGCTCTGGAAATTCAAGGTTCTCCTGCTTCATGTATCTGTATCTACACATTCTCATCATGTCTTTTAAGGGCTGGTCTGGTAGATCTTTGCCCATGAAAGCTGAATTCTTCTCTCTTGGTGTTGATATCAGAACCAGTGAATGATTGAATGATTGATCACTGAAGTTTTGAAGGATTGATTGTAGTCTCAGTTTGTGTTCCTCAGTGAAGTCTTCAGGCTGTAGAACCAGAAGGAACACATGAGGTCCAGGAGCAGAGAGACTCACACACTTTTTTACATGTTTTGTCAGCTGTTCTGAGGAGATGTCAGGAAGCAGCAGATCTGGAGTGTTGATGACAGCTATTTCTTTCTCCTTCAGCTGTCCTCTGACTCTCAGACAGCAGTCTGGTTCTTGCTCAGTGTTGAACTTATTCTCTCCCAGTATGAAGTTCCCCACTGAACTCCTCTCAGACCAGCTGTTCCCCAGCAGAACAACCCTCAGCTCAGACACTGGAGATGAAAACACTGAATTAGAAAAACCTACTCAGTGTGAACTTTGTCCTAAATGAATAAAATAAAACTGAATTCATAACCAATGAAGAAGTCACAGCTGTTTTAAGGTGGACTTGTGAATGTGTCATCTGTTATCATCAAGAAACTTGCACACTCACCAGTGACCCACACCTGCAAACACTGTCAATCTAGATGTTAATATACAGAAGAATAATTGTGACTCAGTGCAGTTTAACTCACTGTTAGGTGACAGCCATTCGAAGCTGCTGCTCCGCTTCAGAGGTTGCCGATCATCTGACACTATAAGAATACAGAACATTGATTCATTCACATGTAATCTTTAATTAAAAGAGACACTGTTTCTGGAAGAACAAATCTGAAAAATATCATGTCTGGAGAGACAGAGACAGGTGATCAGAGAGAGGAGAGGACGGGAGATGGAGAGACAGAGACAGGGGATCAGAGAGAGGAGAGGATGGGAGATGGAGAGACAGAGACAGGTGATCAGAGAGAGGAGAGGACAGGAGATGGAGAGACAGAGACAGGTGATCAGAGAGGGGAGAGGACGGGAGATGGAACGACAGAGACAGGTGATCAGAGAGGGGAGAGGACGGGAGATGGAACGACAGAGACAAGTGATCAGAGAGAGGAGAGGACGGGAGATGGAGAGACAGTCAGATGGACTCAGTGCCTGTTGGAGGACTCTTTCAGTGCCTCTAGCCAGCGCTGCAGTAACTTACTGATCTCTGTTTCAGCATCAGTTTATGAGATGGACTGTTTTGTTCTTGGTTTTAACATTATAAAACTCATCTTTACATCCAGGAACAATTCAATAGTGTCCCCTCTTTTGTTTTCTTCTGTCCTGTGTCTCCTCAGTCTCCGTCTTTCACTGTCTCTACCGTTGTATCTGTGTAACTCAGCCGAGCTAACCAACCTGGTGACGTCACAGACTAGAGTACTGAAACATGGCGGCGCTCTTGTCACCAAAGCTGCAGGACAGATGAAACAAAGCTCCTTTTTTCTTTTAAATGCTGACATTTGTCATATTTGTTATATAATAGTTCATTAAAGTGGAAATCCATTTAGTAAAGCAGCTTAACTTAGTTGAACGCTTCACTTCCACATAAAGGGGCTGATCTGTAACTGTAAGGATACAGAAATATACACATTAATCCATTCATTAATTAATTAATCATTTCTTCCTCGTGTAATCTGATGGACATGCTTGGGACACTAACAACGGCACCATTCAAATGTGCAATTATTGTGTGTTTTTGCATTAAGAACTGTGATTTACCACTTCTCCTCATCTATGTTTCCACCTTGATCATACTGATCTTAGGATACATTATAGGTCTGACATTTAGAGGCAGAAGCTTCAAGTTTGTGGCAAAACCATCTGGTTAAACTACTTGAGTGTTTTTTACTTTATTATTTATTTATATCATTTATATGTTCAATGCTTTTGATTTTTGACTCACAGTTAGGTCGGTTGAAGTCAGGGCTGCTTCTGCGCTTCGGTTTATTTAAATCATCATCATCTACAAAAAAACAGAAAAAGTCTAGTCAAGCCTAGATATATATAATCCCTCCTGTTCACTACATGACAACAGTGGTGGTCTTTACTCGAGGTCTGCTTCCCAACCTGAACCTGACAGGTCTGGACAAAGTATCAGGCTAAAATCAGGGCCGCCGACAGCGGGAGGAAACTGGGTCAGTTGTCCTGGATGTAGATGAGGATATTAACTTGATTATTGACCCTTTGAGCACAAACATTGACGCTCACAGTTATATGTGTACTGTAGCGTTCACTAGAGAATAAATATTACGAGCTACCTGGTGTCAAGAAATGTAACAGCACTAAAGGTTAAAACAAAACACAAACACAGGACAAAGTGACCACTATGGAAACTCTGGGAAATATGAGCCGTCACTACAGTATTTCAGTACGAAGCCTCGTTTTGATCCGCTCACGTTAAACGTTTGTGTGTTTTAATCTGGATCAATAAATAAAACTGAGAGAAAGATGACCTCAGATGCATTAAAACACAAGAGAGGACCAAGAGAGTAAGAAAAGCATCCTGTGCTCCTCTCACATCTGACTTCTTCTACCTGTTTAGATTATTTTGTTCAGTGTTGTTGAAAACACAACGGACTAATGTTACACCATACAGCTGGCTGAGCAGGGACGACAACTGGTGAGAGAAACATCCACATTTAGTGTTTATTAACTCAAATTGTGTTTATGAAGAAATCAGTCATAATGTCAGATTAATCTGTTTAACTCCCTGTTCACTGTATCTCGACACCAGAGGTCTGTACTACGAAGCAGGATTTGGCGTTAGCGAGGTAACTTCAGGGTTAACCCTTCAGGGTTTTCACTTCTTACCGGGGTAGATCACCATGGTAACTGATGCTGAACAGCTGACCTGCTCCGGAGCAGGTTATGTTCCAGATAAGAGATCAACTCGTATAAAAGCACCGCCTACTGACCAATCAGAGCTCGGTGCGGGGATCGTGTGGTAATATTACACAAATAATAAGAAGTTACAGTCATAATCAGACTAAAGACAACACAGTTTAAACTGACAGATGCAGGACATGATTCAAACTCACTTCGTAGTACAGGCCTCTGTCTGTGATGATGTCGCATCCCCGGAACGAGCAAGATGCACGGCGAGCTATATTGTATGTCATTTCCAGTAAATATCACAATATAAAACGTGTTTTCTGTTTAAGAGTAGGCTACAAACGTAGGAAGATAGCACGTACTAATAACCCATCTTTGAAGTGGTTACGTCTCCAGTCTGATCTGGAGCTCACAGCTGATCTGTACGGGGTTTATTACATGACGTAACAGAAGTGCATAGTTAACGTCTTCAGTGTGGACAGAGAGCCAGTTAGGACACGGTGTAACATGTGGACAGTGAGAGAAGACAGTGTGTTATCCACACTAATAAAGTCTGACTGGACTCACCAGGTGATGCAGTCGCCATGATGTCACTCTGCTGGAAACATCAGAGAATAATGCACCTTCTGTTATCCAGCTTCTCTTATTTACTGACACTCAGACAGCCATAGTTCACTAATGAATGAGTTTGGACAAACAATGAAGACTTACTTGTGTCAGTGTTGCTGTCTGCTGAAGTCAAAGAGCTCTGCGTCACCAACAGTCCTGTATAACATGTCAACATCATCACAATCATCAGACAAGAATAAAAACATCAACACACAGTTTATAGTTTAAGATGAAACCGTCATGGTGGACAGTTTGATTTCATTTGGTTGCTCTTGAATATATTCTATTATTAAGAACAAAAGGGTATAAAAGGAACCACAACACACACACACAAATATACAGTGTTGTAAAACCATTCTAAGATAAATATCATCATATAAAACATATTTAAACATTGATTCATTCCTTATCTGTGTTCTCTGTGCCCAAGAAATCACCTGTATCTTGTCTGAATGATTTTAGACCTGTAGCCTTAAAGGGACTATTTGTAACTTTGTAAGCGTATAAATGTAGCGAGTTGTCACACATGCGCGCTCGCATATGCGCGTTCGCTTGTAGCCGCTGTACCCTCCTCCTCTGCCTGCTCTCCTTCACTCAGACAGCTCAGCTCGCTCCACCTCTAGACGTGAACGCGCGCTCACTCCTCACTGCAGGAGAGTTAGTTTAGCTCTGAGAATATCTAGTGAATGTTCAGTGGACGTTTGTGCAGAAATAACTGCTGCAGCTCCTCCAGACCAACAGAGGTTTCCCGTGTCTTGTGAAGTGACGGAGCTCTACAGAGATTTACGTTGTCTTCTCGTTACCGACCGGGTGCCGGTGTCTCCTCTGCTCTCTCCGGCTGCGGGAGGAGAGAGCAGGGAGACACGCTGCAGAGCCCCGCTGCCTCAGCCTGCACTTAGGCAGGAAAAGCCAACACTAGGATCAGATCTAAATCATGTTCATGAAGAGGCCTTTGTCTGGTCAGCTAACATTACTGCCAAGCAGCTGAAATATAGAGTGATATTGTGGTTTTAGCTGACGTGTGTCGCCTCACTGTTTTGAGCGATGCTCGTTCAGGTATATTTAGAGCGAGCAAGCGCGAGCCCGACGCTGACTTTTGTTGATTTCACGGCCACAGGTTTCGCTGTTAAGAAGCATTTCTGAAAGTTACAAATAGTCCCTTTAACATCTGTGATAATGAAGTGTTTCGAGCAACTGGTTAAGGCATACATAAATAACAACATATCTGCCAATATTGACACATTACAGTTTGCATATGGGTCTAACAGAGCTGTGGATGATGATGTTTCACTGGCTTTATATACTCTGCTAAAACATCTGGAGGGAAAAAACACATATGTCAGAATGCTGTTTGTTGATTACAGCAGTGCTTTCAATACAATCGTACCATCTCTTCTAGTATCTAAGCTGACAGACCTCGGCCTCTGTAATTCCATCTGCAGGTGGGTACAAGATTTTCTGACAGGCCGACTCCAGACAGTAAGAGGAGGAAACAGATACTCATCTACCACAGTTCTGAATACCGGTGCTCCACAAGGTTGCTGTCTCAGTCCCTTACTGTATAGTCTGTACACATATGACTGTGTGGCTAAACATCATACAAACAAATTTTATTCTCAGGTATTGTCTTATTTATTGTAATATTTATCAACTGTACCATTTATAGATTTTAAGGGCTGAGAGAGAGCCATCAGGGTACACTGTACTTTTAAATGCATATGACAAATAAACTTGAAACTCTACTGACAAAACTATCAGTAGCTGCAAACCTTCGGTCATGCATACAAGTTATGTAGAACTACTTCGTTCCTCAAACCTGTTTTTTCACCCTCATGTTGGTGTGATCTACAGAGACACTTTAAAACAGATTCTTTTATAAGCATGGGAGATTTTAAAAACAGGATTAAGGCCTGTTTGAAAATGTAGCTACGTGTCCTGCTACTGAACAGGCTCATGGAACACGATCCAATGTCTACCGGTACAAACATTTACTGTAAACTGCCCCAACTAACATTTAATTTATTCTACTTTATTGTCATACAGACGTCAACAACATAAAGTAAATAGATTGTATTTAGGATAAAATATACCCTTATATAGTCTAGAAAACGGTAGATCTGTTCATTAGATTGTAAATTGCTGTGTGTGTGTGTGTGTGTGTGTGTGTGTGTGTGTGTGTGTGTGTACAACATATATTTATTATTTTTTACCCCAAGCAGCAGCTATAACCCTATAATTTATTATATGTTCAACTGTGCAGTACTGAAATTAACAGTACAATAATGTAGTGCAATAATCTGGTTTACTAACACTGCATTTATTTATACAGAACATTTAAACTAATATTCTTATTTTACACTATTCTATATCAATATAATACAGACGCTCATAATGAATAAATAATATAAAGGTATTGTTCCAGTAGAGATGGTTCCTGTTCCTCTAAGCAGGACTCAGTCCACAGTAGAGATGGTTCCTGGTCCTCTAAGCAGGACTCAGTCCACAGTAGAGATGGTTCCTGGTCCTCTAAGCAGGACTCAGTCCACAGTAGAGATGGTTCCTGGTCCTCTAAGCAGGACTCAGTCCACAGTAGAGATGGTTCCTGGTCCTCTAAGCAGGACTCAGTCCACAGTAGAAATACAGACTGCAGCTGTTATTCATGTGCAGGTGTTTGTTCAACAGGTAACAGACTACAGAGAGAAACACTGCTGCTCTGATAACTCTGTTTCTTTATTAGTATTAGATCAGTTCAGACATAAACAGCTGATCCAGCTGTGATCCAGCTGTGATCAGCTGATCCAGCTGTGATCAGCTGATCCAGCTGTGATCAGCTGATCCAGCTGTGATCAGCTGCTGCTGTCATCAGAAACGGACGTCGCTTCAGTTACACTGCGCATGCACGTGTTAAACCCAGAGACTACTGTCGGCCTGTGACTCAGCCTCCTTCCAAAGGCCTTGCTTCTGCTGAGGCTGAGCATCTAAAATGGAGTTACCTCAGATATTAACACACCGGAAACAGTCTGTATGGCGTCAAAACAGCCTCAGAAGTATTCACAAACAAATATAAAACACAATGCACATATAAATGTAGAGTGATCTGCATCTGTGCCTCTAATTTACAACTAGAATTTCATCATTCTGTAAATACATTGTCATAATTTGACTAAATCCTCCTCATTTACAGACTTAAAAACATTCACAGCCCTTATATTCATTTGTGATTTTGTTTTATAGTTTAAACTGATTGAATCGACGTCCTCTGATTCCTCTGATTCCTCTGATTCCAGTAAAAGAGTTTTCTTGCAGACTGTCGGACAGTATTTCTGATCGGATGTTACCGTGAGTCTGTAAATCATTAATCACCGTGACTGATCCTCGTTTACCGACAGACTTCACTTCTCTAGAGGACTTTGACTTGATCACCTCTATCGATCTGGTTTTAGTAGTTTAACGTTACTCACCAGCTGAAGCTTCTGCTGCGACATCAGAGCAGGACAAGAAACAACACGAAGTTAAAAGTGAAAGTAAAAAACAAGAACAAGGCGTGACTCCTGTTCATCAAAGAATGTGAGGAAAACAAAGTTTATTTATTCTTTAAAACTACATATTCTTTATTCCATTCTTGAACATTTTGATTCTTCCTGACATGTTTTATTTAAATTTAATATTATCTGTAATGTGTGTTTAATTATGAGATTTTATTAATTATATTCCAGTGATATTTGAAACTTGTTTTCTTCCTCATATCCAAAATCATCACCATGACAACCTCTTCTCAGAATATCTACAGAAATAAATCCCATGAAATGTGAAGAATTATTTCATTTTATTACACATTAAACCTGATAACTTTATATCAGTGAAGTGTCTACAAATGCACGTTTGTTTCAGCTCCTCAGCCTGTTAAATAGTGATGCTTATTTCTTGGTTATGATTTGTAGTGAGGCAGACAGACAGACAGACAGACAGACAGGCAGACAGGCAGACAGACAGACAGACAGACAGACAGACAGACAGACAGGCAGACAGACAGACAGACAGACAGACAGACAGACAGACAGACAGGCAGACAGACAGAGAGACAGACAGACAGACAGACAGACAGACAGACAGACAGACAGACAGAGAGACAGACAGACAGACAGACAGACAGCATCTCATTAAAGACTGAACTCTCAAATGGAAAGCTGTAACCAGCAGTGTTCTGTGAGGCTCCAATCATCAGAGGTTGATGCTACAGCGCCACCTGCTGGACATGGAGGTTATCAGACAGAGCATGGCTCCCTGTGCACAAACAGAGCTGTAAGATCATTGCTTTCAAAGAGTTACACATATTGGTGACATGAGAGTGAAATGATCCTCTCGTCTCTCACAGGTTAATTTCTTTTGATTGAATTGGACTGAGGATGATCAATGATCAATATTCAATTCTGACAGCTGATGTCAGCCTAGTGCGGTTAAATGATCACCGCCCTCATCACCGATAGACTGCATTCACAAATATCAATAAATATATTTGGAGGTGTTTTAGTTTGAGTTGAGTTCACTCACAAGATGATTAACCAGGAAGAAAAGAGTCAGAACATGATCAGACGTGTTTCTAAATATTTCATAAATCACAATGAAATGTTTTAAATATGAATATAAAATTGTATTTTATATAAAACTAACCTATTTTGATTGAGTGCTACAAATAATCCAAGCTTATAAAATGTTTTACAGGATTTTTATTTTTGAACTCCAGCTCTAAACATATTTTAAATCATGTGAAATAAATGTAGACATTAAACTCTTTTTCAACATTTTTATTTCTTTGATGTGAAGTTTAAATCATATTTACACAGGATGTTTTCTTCTTATTCATTTCATACATGCTCTTCCTCATATCTGAGATATTTAGTCTGACTATCTTTAACCAGAATATCTGAAGAACTCAAATACATTTCTATGAAATCTTGATAGAGGAAGATTCACACAGGATCAAAATATTGTCAAAGTAAAGTTGTGGAGCATAACGTCTGTGTGCAGGTTGTTTCTCTTCTGTTTCTTTTTTACAGGAATACAACGAAAAACTCACAAATGACAAATGTTTAACCATGACATATTTCAAATGATACAACAGTCAACATTAAATGTGGTGAGCAAAATAAAGATTACTACAATATTTCAAACCTCCAACAGATATGACACTTGATGTTAGAGCTCCATCTGCTGGACAAAACAATACAAACATTATAACAGGAACCATCAACTGAAAGATGATCAATGTGATTATACAGGAGGTGGACAAACATATTTAAACTGTACAGAATAATGTGTTGCGGTTGTTAAGACTGTTGTATTTGTCCATGTGAAGCATTCCTGGATATTTTGAACATTGGCCAAGTATTCCAAGTATACTAGCTATACTCTGAATACTTTGACAGTATCCTCAGTAACAGTAGTATCCTGAGATCAAGGACATACAGAAATACATAGAGGTGAGTAAAGAAGTTTCAGATTCAGTCCACACTGAATTAAAGGGAAAACACTTTATTATTATTTTTTTATAATGGTAAGCAAAGAAAGAACAATTAAAAGATTCATCTGAATTATGACTTAAATTGATGTAGGCCTTATCAAGCTATAAAGCATCCATTCTTATTTGACATGTAACAAAAACATATATATGATATTCATGTTTGCTTAATATTTAATATTTGCTGTGATATTTGTGAGTTGGGTGTTGCACAGAAACAGGTTGAATGACATCTTAACATTTCATTCCACTTACATTACCAACATCATGTTCTTTCTCATTTTCAAAAGAAAACAAAGATCGTCTCTAAAGACCAAGCAGAATTTACAGCTGTTGAAGTCTTTCTTTAAAGGGACAGTGTGTAACATCTGGCGGCATCTAGCAGTGAGGTTGCTAACTAATATTATTGGATTTTCTTTTGTCTCAAAACATACATCCTCTCTCTCCCTCTCTCTCTCTCTCTCTCTCTCTCTCTCTCTCTCTCTCTCTCTCTCTCTCTCTCTCAAAACATCCTCTGGGAACCATGAATGTCTGTATTTCATGGCAATCCATCCAATAGTTGAGCTATTTCAGTCTGGATCAAAGTGGTGGACAGACTGATGACATCGCCATCTGTAAATACAAACCGCTGGCATGGCTAAATCATTAAATGCCTCATGAGATGGAACACTTACTGGGTTCGTCAACTTCATTCAGAAGTTTCTGCATCAACTTACATAATTGATTTTCATGTTTGTTCAGCAGGATTCTCTTTTCCTCCTCCTTTTCTACCTTCTCCATTTCCTCTTTGTGTGTTTTCAGCAACTCATTGATTTGATCAAGATTTGTGCTGTTTTTGGTCACACACTTCACAAGGTCAGATATTTCTCTCTGTTTTCTCTCTATCTCTTCAACATTGCTTTCTGCAAGTGCCTCTAAGATGTTATATGCCATGTCACCTGTGTCTTTCATTTGTTTCTCATGCTCTTGCTTCTGAGCTGTGAAATCATTTTTGTGTTTCTCTTTAAATTCATTGAACTCTTCAGCCTTCTCTCTGGCGTCATCTTCATACTCCTTCTTCAGATTCTCAATTTTTTTCTTATGATCCTCCTCGATGTCTTTTTTCTCTTTTTTCTCCTGTTTCCTTCTGATTCGGTCCTCTTCATTTCTTTCCTTTTCATATGTTTCTCTTTCCTGTTTGTATTCTTGTTGAAGTTTTCTTAATCTTGTTTGCTCCTCTTGTCGTCTCTGTTCATCTTCTTGATATCGTTTGTGCCACATTTCTTTTTGTGTTTTCTCCCAGTTCTCTCGTTCTTTTCTCATCTCTTCTCTGGTCTCCTTCAGTTTTCTGTCAATGATTTCCTTTGATTCTGACTCCGATCTTATTTTTTGCTCCAAACTTTCAAGTTTTTGTTCCCACTCCTGTTGTTGATTTTCTTCTTGTTGTTTTCTCTTCTTGTCCTCTTCTTCTCTCATTTCCTGTTCTCTCTTTGTCTTCTCATGTTCCTTCTTTATGTTTTCTTCCTTTTCTTCAAGTTGTTTTTCTCTCTGTTTTCTCTCCTTTTCAGTTTCTGCTCTCTGTTCTTCTATTCTTCTTTTCATTGCTTGCATTTCTTCCTCGTGTTTTCTTCCAAGTTCCTCCCTCTCTCTCTCCATCTCTTCTTCCTTCTCCTTCAGGATCCTCTCCACTTCCTTCTTTATAGCTGCCTCGGCCTCTTGCAGCATCTCATTGGTGTAGCAGCTGCCTCCATTCTTCTTCACCATGTTGTCAATCTTGGTTATCAGATCACTGACTTGTGTGCAGTTTTCTTTATCACGGTTATTGAACACATGGTATCTTCCTCCACAGTCAACAACCAGCCTCTTAAAGGAATCATCACATTCCTTTTCAATGTATTCATCAATCGACCGCTCCTCATCCTCCAGGTTATCTCCATGTGTGAAAAGAATGATGGTGAACTTTTCTGAATTTGTCCCAAAGCCTTTCTTGATGAGTTTTAATGTCTCCTTCTCCTCTTGTGTGAGTCTGCCAATGTTTAACACCAGCAGGAAGACATGTGGTCCTGGAGCCAGAAGACTGATGCACTTTAACATCTCCTCATGAACCTCTTCATGGGACAAAGTTGTGTCAAACAGACCGAGAGTGTCGACCACAACAACAGGACGACCGTTCACTTCAGTCTGTTCTTTCTGACAAAGTTTGGTGACTGACGTTTGGCTTGATTTGGCTTCAAACGCCTTTCTTCCTAGAATGGTGTTTCCTGAAGAGCTCTTTCCACAGCCAGTCTTCCCTATCAGCACAATCCTGAGACACTCTGGGCTCTGCTTCTCATCATCACCTGTAAAATAAGAAGAAGACCTGGTGTTACCTTAAATGTTGACTTGTTACTACAGTACACTGTAGGCCCAAGGCTGTGATGTAGAACATGGTTTAGGACACTGAAAACAGTTAAATTCAAATTACTTACACGTTATCTCATTCTTCTTTTTCAGCCTCTCAAGTTCACCTTGTTGCATGTTGATGTGTTTCTCTTGTTGTAAGACCTTTTCCATTTGTGCACGAGCAAATGTTTCCGTTGTATAGCAGTATGGTTCATTTTTAGATTGACTATTGTTTTCCACATCTTCCAACAGCTCTGGGATCTGCTGCTGGTCCTTGATGTTGAGAACAACATATCTTCCTCCACAACTCTGACAGAGCTCCTGGATCTCCTTGCTTTCCTTCAGGAAGTTAACATCTTGAGCTGTAGGATCTGACTCCACAGTGAACAGAATCATGGTGAAGTCATTGACTGGAGAGCTGAATGTGTTCTGGATGGTCTTTAACTCTCCCTTGTCTTCATCAGTGAGGGGACCCACAGGTAGGACCAGGATGAAGGCATGGACGCCCTCAGGATCACAGAGGGAGATACACCTGAATGATTCCTCCATCACTGCCTCCTGAGGGTTTCCATACAAGGCAGGAAGCTCCACCAGAGAAACCCGACGTCCCCACACCTCTCCCTGATGTTTAACACACTCTGATGAGCTGGAGACTGGATGAAGCTCTGTCTGACCTAAAATGGCCTTGGCTGCTGAAGTCTTCCCTGCTCCTCTCCTCCCACACAGAACCAGGTTTACAGCTGGTTTCATGTGTCCAGACTTTGGTCTGATGATCTCTTCAGTGAAGGTGAGGAAGGTTTCTTTGTTTTCACGCACAATGTTTTCAATCTTCTCCATTAACAGTGTGTGGTTCATTTCGACCACGCTGTAGTGTCTTCCTCCACAGTCTTTAAGGAGCTGACGAACAGTGACACTCATTTCACTCCCCTCATGTGTACTGATGACCATTGAGTGTTTAAACGCATCTTGACCAAACAAGCTCAGAATGAACTTCAGTGTTTGTTTGTTCTTCTCTGTGAACTCAGAAGGCTTCACTAACAGCAGGAGGACATTTGGTCCAGGACGACAAAGACTGATGCACTTCTTTATCTCTTCTGTGACTGCTTCCACAGACAGACTGAAGATGTTCTGAGTTTTCACCAATGTTAGAGGATTTCCTCTCCACTGTCCATCGGCAACCTCACATTGCTTGGTTATTTTTCTCTGAGCGATGAAGTTGCACAGCATTGTCTTTTTGTCCTTTTTTCCAAACATCACAATCCTGAGTTGACATGCTATGAAATCACAAAGACAAAAATAGTTATAAGATGATTCAGATGAGCACATTCTCATCACTCATCAATTCATCACTTTTGCAATTCGTCATTAATTTAAGTATATGAACCATAATTTTCCATGGTACTAATACCTAAATTAGCATACCTGTCTGGAATAGTTTGCTCATTATAAGTTTTTTTAAGTAAGCAACATTATTGCCATCTCACTTGATGCAATTATCCGCTCCCATGGTTTCTCATACCACTGCTATGCGGACGATACCCAACTCTTTCTATCATTCCCGCCAGAAGACACTACAGTCTCGGCACGGATCTCACTGATATCTCTAAATGGATGAAAGAACGCCACCTTCAGCTCAACCTATCTAAGACTGAGCTCCTTGTCATCCCAGCCAGTCCCTCTACACAACCACAGATCAATATCCAGCTTCGACCAACCAAACTCATACCCACAAAGTCTGCCTGGAATCTGGGTGTCATGATTGACAGTGTTGCATTACTGCTACTGTATGTATCTGGACAATAACAACATGTGATTTACTTACACTGGTGGGACGGGGTATATTTTCTGGGAACTTTCACCTCTATGAAAGAAACACTCATGTTTGTACATTTGATTTGTTTCGCTTAAACTCGTCTGTTGCATCCTGCTTAGATTGTCTGGTTCGTTACTGAAGTAGTTCATCAGTCTGGTTGTCTCTGTGTGTTGTGCGCTACTGTGTTTAACTTTACACTCGTTAGCCTGGAGCTAACTTCGCCGGAAAAAGGGCTCAACTGTATGGGACTGTCGGGTCTTTTCTGTGCTCTCAGAGGCTGGATACTCTGATTTGGCATGCTTACACACCCCTGATCAATGCTGTCTGCTGACTATCCTGCCTGCTCTCCTGGTTTCCAAGTGATTCCTGTGGTTTACCGCTAACACGGAGGTTGCTCCGTCACAGTACGCGGTCACTGCCCACCGGCTAACCTGCTGCACGTCCCGGCGGCGTGTTTTGGTCTCCCCGCCCGGGTGAAGCCTGCAGCTCTGTGGCTACAGCCAACACACTCGACCCCTCCACCTCTGCCTGGCTGGCTTCGTAGCCTCATCATCATCAGGATTACAAAACTGTTGGATTACAGTGTTTCAGAACTCTCCACACCATCATGTTGGTCATCAAACTCCTCATCTGGATCATTCTGTGTTTCACCGTCAAAAGCGCCACCCTGCCGCTGAAATACTCTGCAACGGAGCTGTTGTCTCTCCGATCCCACTACACGATCCCTCCAGCTCTGTTTGCTCATCGTGACATCCTCAAACGACCCAGATATGTGCATCGTGGATCACGTCGGAACTTTCAGTACACTAAGCACAATAACAACACAAGCATTTGCTTGTTCTGGTCCACTGAGCCTCGCCCCCCTCGCACTGCCACCCGTACTGTCAATCACCGTGTGTTATCCCCCCTGCATAAAGCAGCCACCTATGCACCACTTGATGGTTTAAAACTGGCTCTTTATAATATCAGATCTCTCACTAGCAAGGGTTTGCTGGTTCATGAGTTTATAATGGACAACAAGCTGGACTTTTTATGCCTCACTGAGACTTGGCAACAGCCAAACGACTTCTCCCAGCTTAATGAAGCTGTCCCACCTGGTTTTGCATATATTAGCAGACCTCGTGCATCCGGGAGGGTGGGTGGTCTTGCTGTGCTCTATCGTGACAGCATGAAAGTCAGTCCAGTCACCATCCCTCATCATTCCACTTTTGAATGTTTAGCTGTAAAACTCACAGGCTCCACACCCATCATCATTATCACCATCTACAGACCACCAAAGCCCTCTGCCCTCTTTCTCACTGAACTTTCAGCATTATTAACCTCTGTGTGTGCCATGTCCCATACTGTCATCCTTTTGGGTGACTTTAACATCCATATTGACGACCCTTCCAGTGGTCTTACCAATGATTTCACCTCACTCCTTGAATGTCTCGATATCACACAACATGTCAATTTCCTGACCCCGTAACAAAGGTCACATACTTGATTTAATCTGCTGCACTGGTATCACCCCTCATAGCCTCACTGATGCCGACCTCCCCATCTCTGACCACAAACTTGTACTATTTGAGGTTTATGCCCCAATATCAAAAATAAAAGAGGACCATCTCCGTCAGAAACATTAAACACATCAACCCCACAGATCTCATCACCCTTATTAACTCCTCCCCCAATCCTCCCCCATCCTCCTCCCCTGCTGAACTGGTGAGTCATTACAATAACTGTCTCTCCTCGTCCATGGATACTCTGGCCAGCCTGAAAACCTGCACAGTCTCCTTCATCCACACCGCTCCCTGGTACACCGCTGACCTCCGCCATCTTAAAACCCCCGGTCGTCGACTCGAGCAGTTGTCCAAAAAGACTTGACTTTCAGTGCACATCCAACAATACAGAGAACACCTACACCTCTACAAGAATGCTCTCTTCACCGCCAAATCCTCCTACTACTCCAACCTCATCAGTACCGGTCAAGGTAACACCAGAACCCTCTTTTCAACAGTTAACCACCTTCTTCAGCCTCCGAGAACCCTCCCCCCAAATACCTCCACTGATCACTGCACTGCCTCTCTGCAATTCTTTGAAAACAAAATCAACACCAAAACTGAATTTATAACCAATGAAGAAGTCACAGCTTTTTTAAGGTGGACTTGGGAATGTGTCATCTGTCATCATCATGAAACTTGCACACTCACCAGTGACCCACACCTGCAAACACTGTCAATCTAAATGTTAATATACAGAAGAATAATTCTGACTCAGTGCAGTTTAACTCACTGTCGGGTAGCAGCCTATGGATGCTGCTGCTGCGCCGCCTCACAGGTTGCAGATCATCTGACACTATAAGGATACAGAACATCAATTCATTCACATGTAATCTTTAATTAAAAGAGACACTGTTTCTGGAAGAACAAATTGCTGTTGATTAGTTTTTTTATGTTTACATGTGTTTTTACTTGTCATAGTTAAATCAGCAGTGGGTAGAAATGGAGCAAATATGGTTAGTTCTTTCTATAATAATAATAATAATAATATTATATATTATATAACTATATTAATAATAATATAATAATAATAATAATATTTCTCTTGCTGGGCTTAAAGCGGAAGTGAAGCGTTCAACCAAGTTAAGCTGGTTTACTAAAAGGAGTTCCACTCTAATGGACTATTATAAAACAAACATGACAAATATAAAGCATTTAAAAGAAAATGTTTCATCTTTTGTGACAAGAGTGCCGCCATGTTCCAATACTCTAGCCTGTGACGTCACAAGGTTGGTTGGCTCGGCTGAGTTACACAGATACAACGGTTGTTCCAGGATGTAAAGATGAGTTTTACAATGTTTAAAGACAAGGACAAAACAGTCCATTTCATAAACTGATGCTGAAACGGAGATCATTAACGTTACTGCAGCGCTGGCTAGTGGCACTTGAACAGTCTGAATGAGACAGCAGAGGAGGAGAGACAGGTGATCAGAGAGGGGAGAGGACAGGAGATGGGGAGACAGAGACAGGTGATCAGAGAGAGGAGAGGACGGGAGATGGGGAGACAGAGACAGGTGATCAGAGAGAGGAGAGGACAGGAGATGGAGAGACAGAGACAGGTGATCAGAGAGAGGAGAGGACGGGAGATGGAGAGACAGAGACAGGTGATCAGAGAGAGGAGAGGACGGGAGATGGAGAGACAGAGACAGGTGATCAGAGAGAGGAGAGGACAGGAGATGGAGAGACAAAGACAGGTGATCAGAGAGAGGAGAGGACAG
Source organism: Sebastes umbrosus (assembly GCF_015220745.1). NCBI lineage: Eukaryota > Metazoa > Chordata > Actinopteri > Perciformes > Sebastidae > Sebastes > Sebastes umbrosus. Next base: position 35,407,223 of record NC_051276.1, on the reverse strand, counting down.
GAGATGGAGAGACAGTCAGATGGACTCAGTGCCTGTCGGAGGACTCTTTCAGTGCCTCTAGCCAGCGCTGCAGTAACGTTACTGATCTCCGTTTCAGCGTCAGTTTATGAGATGGACTGTTTTGTTCTTGGTTTTAACATTATAAAACTCATCTTTACATCCAGGAACAATTCAATAGTGTCCCCTCTTTTGTTTTCTTCTGTCCTGTGTCTCCTCAGTCTCCGTCTTTCACGGTCTCTACCGTTGTATCTGTGTAACTCAGCCGACCTAACCAACCTGGTGACGTCACAGACTAGAGTACTGAAACATGGCGGCGCTCTTGTCACCAAAGCTGCAGGACAGATGAAACAAAGCTCCTTTTTTCTTTTAAATGCTGACATTTGTCATATTTGTTATCTAATAGTTCATTAGAGTGGAAATCCATTTAGTAAAGCAGATTAACTTGGTTGAACGCTTCACTTCCACATAAAGGGGCTGATCTGTAACTGTAAGGATACAGAAATATACACATTATTTCATTCATTAATTAATCATTTCTTCCTCGTGTAATCTGATGGACATGCTTGGGACACTAACAACGGCACCATTCAAATGTGCAATTATTGTGTGTTTTTGCATTAAGAACTGTGATTTACCACTTCTCCTCATCTATGTTTCCACCTTGATCATACTGATCTTAGGATACATTATTGGTCTGACATTTAGAGGCAGAAGCTTCAAGTTTGTGGCAAAACCATCTGGTTAAACTACTTGAGTGTTTTTTACTTTATTATTTATTTATATCATTTATATGTTCAATGCTTTTGATTTTTGACTCACTGTCAGGTCGGTTGAAGTCAGGGCTGCTTCTGCGCTTCGGTTTATTTAAATCATCATCATCTACAAAAAAACAGAAAAAGTCCAGTCAAGCCTAGATATATATAATCCCTCCTGTTCACTACATGACAACAGTGGTGGTCTTTACTCGAGGTCTGCTTCCCAACCTGAACCTGACAGGTCTGGACAAAGTATCAGGCTAAAATCAGGGCCGCCGACAGCGGGAGGAAACTGGGTCAGTTGTCCTGGATGTAGATGAGGATATTAACTTGATTATTGCCCCTTTGAGCACAAGCATTGACACTCACAGTTATATGTGTACTGTAGCGTTCACTAGTGAATAAACATTACGAGCTACCTGGTGTCAAGAAATGTAACAGCACTAAAGGTTAAAACAAAACACAAACACAGGACAAAGTGACCACTATGGAAACTCTGGGAAATATGAGCCGTCACTACAGTATTTCAGTACGAAGCCTCGTTTTGATCCGCTCACGTTAAACGTTTGTGTGTTTTAATCTGGATCAATAAATAAAACTGAGAGAAAGTTGACCTCAGATGCATTAAAACACAAGAGAGGACCAAGAGAGTAAGAGAAGCATCCTGTGCTCCTCTCACATCTGACTTCTTCTACCTGTTTAGATTATTTTGTTCAGTGTTGTTGAAAACACAACGGACTAATGTTACACTATACAGCTGGCTGAGCAGGGACGACAACTGGTGAGAGAAACATCCACATTTAGTGTTTATTAACTTGAATTGTGTTTATGAAGAAATCAGTCATAATGTCAGATTAATCTGTTTAACTCTCTGTTTACTGTATCTCGACACCTGAGATCTGTACTACGAAGCAGGATTTGGCGTTAGCGAGGTAACTTCAGGGTTTAACCCTTCAGGGTTTTCCGTCATACGAAGGTGGTTCACTTCTTACCGGGGTAGATCACCATGGTAACTGATGCTGAACAGCTAACCTGCAGGTTATGTTCCAGATAAGAGATCAACTCGTATAAAAGCACCGCCTACTGACCAATCAGAGCTCAGTGCGGGGTTCGTATGGTAATATTACACACATACCAAGAAGTTTAAGTCATAATTAGACTAAAGACAACACAGTTTAAACTGACAGATGCAGGAAGGACAGCTGGATTTATGCTGTGGGTGTTTACTGCTTTGAATCATGTTTTTTTATTTATTTTTTTACTTGCTGCAAAGTCTGTTTCACACCGCCGGAGACGAGGACACAGCTGAGAGAAGGCTGAAATAGTCATACACGCCACATTGTAATTAATGGATATAATGAGGTGTAATCCATTCATCCTTTACATATAGTAATGCTATTTATATCTATATAACTATATCTATATCTGACTTTTGAGTGTTCCGTTAAAGGGACTGTTTGTAACTTTCTAAGCGTATAAATGTACCGGGTCGGGACACATGCGCGCTCGCGTTTGCGCGCTCGCGTGTGGCCGTTGCCTCTCCTCCTCTGCCTGCTTGCCTTCACTCAGACAGCGCGCGCGTTCTCGCGTACTCGCTCCACCTCTAGACGTGAACGCGCGCTCACTCCACACTGCAGAAGAGTTAGTTTAGCTCTGAGAATATCTAGTGAATGTTCAGTGGACGTTTGTGCAGAAATAACTGCTGCAGCTCCTCCAGACCAACAGAGGTTTCCCGTGTCTTGTGAAGTGACGGAGCTCCGCAGAGAGAAACCTTGTCATCTCGTTACCGACCGGGTGCCGGTGTCTCCCTGCTCACTCAGGCTGCGGGCGGAGACGACAAGTTACTCTGCGGAGCCCCGCTGCATCAGCTTGCGCTGAGGCAGGAAAAGCCAACACTAGGATCAGCATTTATTCATGGAGAGACCTTGGTCTGGTCAGCTAACATTACTGCCAAGCAGCTGAACTATAGAGTGATATTGTGCTTTTAGCTGACGTGTGTCGCCTCACTGTGTTGAGCGATGCTCCTTCATGTCTATTTAGAGCGCGCAAGCGAACAGGACGCTGACTTTAGTTGACTTAACGGCCACAGATGTCGCTGTTAACAAGCATTTCTGAAAGTTACAAACAGTCCCTTTAAGGGGACACATTTAAATAAATGAAATCTATAAAACAAAAATGTGATATCTCATCACTCTCTCTGTACATGACATCACTTTCTGTTTGTTCTGTTGATAGGATGTTTTGAGAATACGTACCAGTATCCATATATGAAGATTTAAAGCTTCCAACTATTCGATACAGCCCTAGAATGGTCTTATATTAGTAAGTTTCATATTGTGTTTACTGAATAGGAGGGCACTCAGTTTACTATTTGTCGCTGTCCATTGAGGGGTGTTGCTGAATTGACGTTGCCTTGGCATATTGTGAAGGGAGGGAAGGGACAGGTCTGTGGTCCTTGGCCAGTGGACCCTCTGCCTCCGCTGTCTCTCAATCCAGTTGTCAATCAACAACTCCATCTGACAAATGAAGCAGCTCTCCGCTCTGATCTGAACTCATCAGCCACTCCTGACTAACTTCACCCCGCCTACCACCACCTCCTCTTTCCAAAGCAGCAGCTGGGTTCAGCAGTCAGTCTGGTTCTCTCAATGAATCAATGAAGCAGGCTAAGATACTAATGGTATAAGGGATGCCAAACCGCAGCCATTTTCAGACCAAACAGTTCTGGGGACTCCTTGAGAGGAACTGTCCTCTGGGAAGCTCCCCCGAGAACTACATATCTCAAGGGCTTTTCTTTCTTTTCTGCGTGCGGCTTGTTCGCTATGTTTCACAAGCTCGCTTTTTAGTAATATAAAAATAAATAATCAACTCTGTTCCATGCCACAATCATATAAACTCAAGCAAAATAGCTGCCATGAAAGTACCTTTTGAAATTTCATTTAGAATTTGCTGTCGTTCTTTGGCTCAGTGGGTTTGTGCTCATGAACAAATTAACTTCTGGACTTCACTGTCGGTCCCTTTGTCCGTGTTTTCTTCCATTTAGTTAGTTACGAGCTGTTATCTGTGTTTTGGGTTGTCTGTTGTGAATCTAGATGTTAATATACAGAAGAATAATTGTGACTCAGTGCAGTTTAACTTACTGTGAGGTTGCAACCTTTCGTAGCTGCTGCTCCGCTTCCCAGGTTGCAGATAATCTGACACTATAAGAATACAGAACATTGATTCATTCACATGTAATCTTTATTAAAAGAGACATTGTTTGTGGAAGAACACATTGCTGTTGATTAGTTGTTTTATCTGTATATGTGTTTTTACTTGTCCTAGTTAAAGCAGCAGTGGGTAGAAATGGAGCAAATATGGTTAAAAAAGTTATTTCTATAAAACGGTCTCTATATCCTGACAGTAGTGCATGAGACAGGTAATCTGACAAATATCATGTGCCTCGGTGTCCTCCGGTGCTCCTAACGGCATCTGCAAGATTTCACACACCGGAGGAAAACAACCAATCAGAGCTGATCTGGAGCCTGCCGTCTCTGAGCAGCTGTCAATCACACGCAAACTCCGATCAAACGGTCAAACTAGGCAGCGCTGATCAAATATGCTTCGTTGATAACTTTGACTTTGTAACGGGAGTTTTGGTATGCTAATGTAACAGCACTAAAGGTTAAAACAAAACACAAACACATGACAAAGCGACAACTATGGAAACTCTGGGAAATATGAGCCGTCACTACAGTATTTCAGTACGAAGCCTCGTTTTGATCCGCTCACGTTAAACGTTTGTGTGTCTTAATCTAGATCAATAAATAAAACTGAGAGAAAGATGACCTCAGATGCATTAAAACACAAGAGAGGACCAAGAGAGTAAGAAAAGCATCCTGTGCTCCTCTCACATCTGACTTCTTCTACCTGTTTAGATTATTTTGTTCAGTATTGTTGAAAACACAACGGACTAATGTTACACTATACAGCTGGCTGACCTCACTTCGTAGTACAGACCTCTGTCTGTGTCACTGCCTGTGATGATGTCACATCCCAGGCACGAGCAAAATGCACGGCGAGCTATATTGTATGTCATTTCCAGTAAATATCACAATATAAAACGTGTTTTCTGTTTAAAAAGTAGGCTACAAACGTAGGAAGATAGCACGTACTAATAACCCATCTTTGAAGTGGTTACGTCTCCAGTCTGATCTGGAGCTCACAGCTGATCTGTGCGTGGTTTATTTACATGACGTAACAGAAGTGCATAGTTAACGTCTTCAGTGTGGACGGAGAGCCAGTTAGGACACGGTGTAACATGTGGACAGTGAGAGAAGACAGTGTGTTATCCACACTAATAAAGTCTGACTGGACTCACCAGGTGATGCAGTCGCCATGATGTCACTCTGCTGGAAACATCAGAGAAGAATTCACCTGGAGGGAAGAATACAAATAATGTAGCTTCTCTTAATTACTGACACTCAGACAGCCATAGTTCACTAATGAAGGAGTTTGGACAAACAATGAAGACTTACTTGTGTCAGTGTTGCTGTCTGCTGAAGTCAAAGAGCTCTGCGTCACCAACAGTCCTGTATAACATGTCAACATCATCACAATCACCAGACAAGAATAAAAACATCAACATACAGTTTATAGTTTAAGATGAAAACCGTCATGGTGGACAGTTTGATTTCATTTGGTTGCTCTTGAATATATTCTATTTTTAAGAGCAAAAGGGTATAAAAGGAACCACAACACACACAAGCACAAATATACAGTGTTGTAAAACCATTCTAAGATAAATATCATCATATAAAACATATTTAAACATTGATTCATTCCTCATCTGTGTTCTCTGTGCCCAAGAAATCACCTGTATCTTGTCTGAATGATTTTAGACCTGTAGCCTTAACATCAGTGATAATGAAGTGTTTCGAGCAACTGGTTAAGGCATACATAAATAACAACATATCTATCAATATTGACACATCACAGTTTGCATATGGGTCTAACAGAGCTGTGGATGATGCTGTTTCACTGGCTTTATATACCGTGCTAAAACATCTGGAGGGAAAAAACACATATGTCAGAATGCTGTTTGTTGATTACAGCAGTGCTTTCAATACAATCGTACCATCTCTTCTAGTATCTAAGCTGACAGACCTCGGCCTCTGTAATTCCATCTGCAGGTGGATACGAGATTTTCTGACATGCCGACTCCAGACAGTAAGAGGAGGAAACAGATACTCATCTACCACAGTTCTGAATACCGGTGCTCCACAAGGTTGCTGTCTCAGTCCCTTACTGTATAGTCTGTACACATATGACTGTGTGGCTAAACATCATACAAACAGCATTGTGACATTAGCAGATGATACAACAGTGATAGGGCTCATTACTAATAACAATGAGATGGCATACAGGGACGTAGTGAGGAACCTGACCATGTGGTGTCACAACAACAATCTGTCCTTTAATGAGGAGAAAACTAAGGAGCTTCTAATTGACTTCAGGAGAATTAAAACTGTTCAATCACCTGTTGATAGAAATTAAACACTCCTGTCCAAATTGTCAACAGCTTCAAGTTCCTAGGCATCCATATCTCTGACTCCCTCTCCCGGTCCCTGCACATCAGTTGGGTCATAAAAAGGGACCAACAGAGACTTTATTGTCTGAGGTGTTTAAAGAAACATGGTATGTCCACAAAAACCCTCATCAACTTCTACTAGTCCACAATAGAAAGCATCTTAACTGGATACATACTGGTCTGGTTTGGCAACATTACATCATATGACTGTAAACTCCTGATGAGGACAGTGAAAACAGCATCTAATATTATTGGATCACCGTTACCACAGTTACAGGACATTTACACCACTCGCTGCAGGAAGAAAGCTCTTTGTATCCTGCAGGACACAAGTCATCCAGCATATACTCTCTGTTCTCTTATCTCCCTTCAGGGAAGCTCCTACAGAGCATCAGAGCTCGGACCTCTCGCCTCAGAGACAGTTTTTACCCTCAGACTGCTGAACAGTAGCACTAAATGAATGCAGAGCTGTGGATTGTTTTATGGATGTTTTATAATTGTATTCTCAGGTATTGTCTTATTTATTGAAGTATTTATCAACTGTACTATTTATAGATTTTAAGGGCTGAGAGAGAGCCATCAGGGTGAAATGCATTTCATTGCATTTCACTGTACACTGTACTTTTAAATGCATATGACAAATAAACTTGAAACTTGAAACTCTACAGACAAAACTATCAGTAGCTGCAAACCTTCGGTCATGCATACAAGTTATGTAGAACTACTTCATTCCTCAAACCTGTTTTTGCACCCTCATGTTGGTGTGATCTACAGAGACACTTTAAAACAGATTCTTTTATAAGCATGGGAGATTTTAAAAACAGGATTAAGGCCTATTTGAAAATGTAGCTACGTGTCCTGTTACTGAACAGGCTCATGGAACACGCCCAAACTAACATTTAATTTATTCTACTTTATTGTCATACAGACGTCAACAACATAAAGTAAATAAATTGTATTTAGGATCAAATATACCCTTACATAGTCTAGAAAACGGTAGACATGTTCATTAGATTGTAAATTGCTCTGTGTGTGTGTGTGTGTGTGTGTGTGTGTGTGTACAACATATAATTATTATTTTTTACCCCCAGCAGCAGCTATAACCCTATAATTTATTATATGTTCAACTGTGCAGTACTGAAATTAACAGTACAATAATGTAGTGCAATAATCTGGTTTACTAACACTGCATTTATTTATACAGAACATTTAAACTAATATTCTTATTTTACACTATTCTATATCAATATAATACAGACGCTCATAATGAATAAATAATATAAAGGTATTGATCCAGTAGAGATGGTTCCTGGTCCTCTAAGCAGGACTCAGTCCACAGTAGAGATGGTTCCTGGTCCTCTAAGCAGGACTCAGTCCACAGTAGAGATGGTTCCTGGTCCTCTAAGCAGGACTCAGTCCACAGTAGAGATGGTTCCTGGTCCTCTAAGCAGGACTCAGTCCACAGTAGAAATACAGACTGCAGCTGTTATTCATGTGCAGGTGTTTGTTAAACAGGTAACAGACTACAGAGAGAAACACTGCTGCTCTGATAACTCTGTTTCTTTATTAGTATTAGATCAGTTCAGACATAATCAGCTGATCCAGCTGTGATCAGCTGATCCAGCTGTGATCAGCTGATCCAGCTGTGATCAGCTGCTGCTGTCATCAGAAACGGACGTCGCTTCAGTTACACTGCGCATGCACGTGTTAAACCCAGAGACTACTGTCGGCCTGTGACTCAGCCTCCTTCCAAAGGCCTTGCTTCTGCTGAGGCTGAGCATCTAAAATGGAGTTACCTCAGATATTAACACACCGGAAACAGTCTGTATGGCGTCAAAACAGCCTCAGAAGTATTCACAAACAAATATAAAACACAATGCACATATAAATGTAGAGTGATCTGCATCTGTGCCTCTAATTTACAACTAGAATTTCATCATTCTGTAAATACATTGTCATAATTTGACTAAATCCTCCTCATTTACAGACTTAAAAACATTCACAGCCCTTATATTCATTTGTGATTTTGTTTTATAGTTTAAACTGATTGAATCGACGTCCTCTGATTCCTCTGATTCCTCTGATTCCAGTAAAAGAGTTTTCTTGCAGACTGTCGGACAGTATTTCTGATCGGATGTTACCGTGAGTCTGTAAATCATTAATCACCGTGACTGATCCTCGTTTACCGACAGACTTCACTTCTCTAGAGGACTTTGACTTGATCACCTCTATCGATCTGGTTTTAGTAGTTTAACGTTACTCACCAGCTGAAGCTTCTGCTGCGACATCAGAGCAGGACAAGAAACAACACGAAGTTAAAAGTGAAAGTAAAAAACAAGAACAAGGCGTGACTCCTGTTCATCAAAGAATGTGAGGAAAACAAAGTTTATTTATTCTTTAAAACTACATATTCTTTATTCCATTCTTGAACATTTTGATTCTTCCTGACATGTTTTATTTAAATTTAATATTATCTGTAATGTGTGTTTAATTATGAGATTTTTATTAATTATATTCCAGTGATATTGGAAACGTGTTCTTCCTCACATCCAAAATCATCACCATGACAACCTCTTCTCAGATTATCTGCAGAAATAAATCCCATGAAATGTGAAGAATTATTTCATTTTATTACACATTAAACCTGATAACTTTATATCAGTGAAGTGTCTACAAATGCACGTTTGTTTCAGCTCCTCAGCCTGTTAAATAGTGATGCTTATTTATTGGTTATGATTTGTAGTGAGGCAGACAGACAGACAGACAGACAGACAGACAGAGAGGCAGACAGACAGACAGACAGACAGACAGACAGACAGACAGACAGAGAGACAGCATCTCATTAAAGACTGAACTCTCAAATGGAAAGCTGTAACCAGCAGTGTTCTGTGAGGCTCCAATCATCAGAGGTTGATGCTACAGCTCCACCTGCTGGACATGGAGGTTATCAGACAGAGCATGGCTCCCTGTGCACAAACAGAGCAGTAAGATCATTGCTTTCAAAGAGTTACACATATTGGAGACATGAGAGTGAAATGATCCTCTCGTCTCTCACAGGTTAATTTCTTTTGATTGAATTGGACTGAGGATGATCAATGATCAATATTCAATTCTGACAGCTGATGTCAGCCTAGTGCGGTTAAATGATCACCGCCCTCATCACTGATAGACTGCATTCACAAATATCAATAAATATATTGGGAGGTGTTTTAGTTTGAGTTGAGTTCACTCACAAGATGATTAACCAGGAAGAAAAGAGTCAGAACATGATCAGACGTGTTTCTAAATATTTCATAAATCACAATGAAATGTTTTAAATATGAATATAAAATTGTATTTTATATAAAACTAACCTATTTTGATTGAGTGCTACAAATAATCCAAGCTTATAAAATGTTTTACAGGATTTTTATTTTTGAACTCAGCTCTAAACATATTTTAAATCATGTGAAATAAATGTAGACATTAAACTCTTTTTCAACATTTTTATTTCTTTGATGTGAAGTTTAAATCATATTTACACAGGATGTTTTCTTCTTATTCATTTCATACATGCTCTTCCTCATATCTGAGATATTTAGTCTGACTATCTTTAACCAGAATATCTGAAGAACTCAAATACATTTCTATGAAATCTTGATAGAGGAAGATTCACACAGGATCAAAATATTGTCAAAGTAAAGTTGTGGAGCATAACGTCTGTGTGCAGGTTGTTTCTCTTCTGTTTCTTTTTTACAGGAATACAACGAAAAACTCACAAATGACAAATGTTTAACCATGACATATTTCAAATGATACAACAGTCAACATTAAATGTGGTGAGCAAAATAAAGATTACTACAATATTTCAAACCTCCAACAGATATGACACTTGATGTTAGAGCTCCATCTGCTGGACAAAACAATACAAACATTATAACAGGAACCATCAACTGAAAGATGATCAATGTGATTATACAGGAGGTGGACAAACATATTTAAACTGTACAGAATAATGTGTTGCAGTTGAACATTGGCTAAGTAAACCTAGTATACTCTGAATACTTTGACAGTATCCTCAGTAACAGTAGTATCCTGACATCAAGGAAATACAGAAATACATAGAGGTGAGTAAAGAAGTTTCAGATTCCTGTACATTAAATGGATGTAATCAAGCTATAAAGCATCCATTCTTATTTGACATGTAACAAAAACATATATATGATATTCATGTTTGCTTAATATTTGCTGTGATATTTGTGAGTTGGGTGTTGCACAGAAAACAGGTTGAATGACATCTTAACATTTCATTCCACTTACATGACCAACATCATGTTGTTTCTCATTTTCAAAAGAAAACAAAGATCGTCTCTAAAGATCAAGCAGAATTTACAGCTGTTGAAGTCTTTCTTTAAAGGGACAGTGTGTAACATCTGGCGGCATCTAGCGGTGAGGTTGCAGATTGCAACCTCTCCCGTGTGCTTGCCAAGCGCATTAGAGAATTACGGTAGCCGACGTGAAAATGCAAAAACGTGAATGGCTATATCTGGAGCTGTTCAGAATAGCGTAGGTCATTTGGAGAATAGCAGAGCCACTGTGTAGAGTGTTTGTAACATTCTTATTTTTGATTATACACTAAAGAAAACATACTTATTAATAGTATATTCCATTTCTGCCAATAGATCCCCCTAAATGGTACACACTGGTCCTTTAATAAAGCTTTTATTTAATAGGCTGTCTGTTTTATCTCTAAATAGTTACACAAACAATTTGGAAAAAGGAAGAGAAACAGCAAAATAGGCAAATTATTCCCAACAAAACAGCGCAAAAGAAAACAATACAGTTTATCATAAAGATTCTCTTTAAACCAAACTTAACAGCAGAGAAACAAAGAAGATCCTGAGCGTTACGGTTTAAGCGATTATTTTCAGTAATATAGACCAGAAGTTTTTAAAATAAAGATTGTACACAGTCAATGAGTTAATTAGCTATGAAAAGCCTGATTTATCACTAAGTAGTCACAACTTAAATGAACATTTTGTCACTGCATGTCTCTTAGGGACCTATTTTATCCGTGAAAAACACAACGACAAGTGCTCAGTGGTAGGTCTTGGGTGCATGGACTGCGTGGGCGTCGCCAAGAACACCTGCTGTTTTGGTTCATATATGTGCAGCATGTACCAAGGACCGGCTCTGAGCTGATTCATCTGAATGAACCTGTGCACCTAAAAAACACTTTGATGGAAAATAGAATTTCATGGTCAGGAAAATACCAAACTGTCAGAGCGTTGCGCTGCCACAGAAATAGGGCCCTTAGACACACTTGAGTTGACCCAGAAGGACAAATCAACAGGGACGGTTTTATTACATTATTACATGATATTGGCTCATCACTGATAGATCTGTATTGGTCTGTTTACAAAAAGGAAAGTTTACTGCTGTATTTGATTATAAAAATATTATTGAACTGTAAAATATCACGCCTCGTTACATATCTTTGTTATAACTCTTCATAACCACCTTCAAGGGATGTTTCCCAAAATGTTTATTTTATGTGATTATGTCAGAAAAAAATGATCAACTAATATTATTGGATTTTCTTTACTCTCAAACATACATCCTCTCTCTCTCTCTCTCTCTCTCTCTCTCTCTCTCTCTCTCTCTCTCACTCTCTCTCTCTCTCTTTGTCTCTCTCTCTCTCTCTCTCTCTACAAATTGCATGGCAGTCCATCCAATAGTTGAGCTATTTCAGTCTGGATCAAAGTGGTGGACAGACTGATGACATCACCATCTGTAAATCCAAACCGCTAGCATGGCTAAATCATTAAATGCCTCATAAGATGGAACACCAACCTGGTTCGTCAACTTTATTCAGAAGTTTCTGCGTCAACTCACTTAATTGATCTTCATGTTTGTTCAGCAGGGTTTCCTTTTCCTCCTCCTTTTCTACCTTCTCCATTTCTTCTTTGTGTGTTTTCAGCAACTCATTGATTTTATTAATATTTGTTCTGTCTTTGGTCACACACTTCACAAGGTCATATATTTCTCTCTGTTTTTCCTTTGTCTTTTGCATCTGAGCTGTGAAATCATTTTTGTGTTTCTCTTTAAATTCATTGAACTCTTCAGCCTTCTCTCTGGCGTCATCTTCATACTCCTTCTTCAGATTCTCAATTTCTTTCTTATGATCCTCCTCGATGTCTTTTTTCTCTTTTTTTTCTTTTTCCCTTCTGATTCGGTCCTCTTCCTTTCTTTTCTTTTCATATGTTTCTCTTTCCTGTTTGTATTCTTCTTGAAGCTTTCTTAATCTTGTTTGCTCCTCTTGTCGTCTCTGTTCATCTTCTTGATGTCGTTTGTCCCACAATTCTTTTCGTGTTTTCCCCCAGTTCTCTCGTTCTTGTCTCATCTCTTCTCTGGTCTCATTCAGCTTTCTGTCACTGGTTTCCTTTGATTCTGACTCCGATCTTATTTTTTGCTCCAAACTTTCAAGTTTTTGTTCCCACTTCTGTCGTTGAATTTCTTCTTGTTGTTTTCTCTTCCTGTCCTCTTCTTCTCTCATTTCCTGTTCTTTCTTTCTCTTCTCATGTTCCTTCTTTATGTTTTCCTCCTTTTCTTCAAGTTGTTTTTCTCTCAGTTTTCTCTCCTTTTCAGTTTCTGCTCTCTGTTCTTCTATTCTTCTTTTCATTTCTTGCATTTCTTCCTCGTGTTTTCTTCCAAGTTCCTCCCTCTCTCTCTCCATCTCTTCTTCCTTCTCCTTCAGGATCCTCTCCACTTCCTTCTTTATAGCTGCCTCGGCCTCTTGCAGCATCTCATTGGTGAAGCAGCTGCCTCCATTTGTCTTCACCATGTTGTCAATCTTGGTTATCAGTTCACTGACTTGTGTGCAGTTTTGTTTATCATAGTTATTGAACACATGGTATCTTCCTCCACAGTCAGCAACCAGCCTCTTAAAGGAATCATCACATTTCTTTTTAATGTACTCATCAATCGACTGCTCCTCATCCTCCAGGTTATCTCCATGTGTGAAAAGAATGATGGTGAACTTTTCTGAATTTGCCCCAAAGCCTTTCTTGATGAATTTTAATGTCTTCTTCTCCTCTGGTGTGAGTCTGCCAATTTGTAACACCAGCAGGAAGACATGTGGTCCTGGAGCCAGAAGACTGATGCACTTTAACATCTCCTCTTGAACCTCTTCATGGGACAAAGTTGTGTCAAACAGACCGAGAGTGTCGACCACAACAACAGGACGACCGTTCACTTCAGTCTGTTCTTTCTGACAAAGTTTGGTGACTGACGTTTGGCTTGATTTGGCTTCAAACGCCTTTCTTCCTAGAATGGTGTTTCCTGAAGAGCTCTTTCCACAGCCAGTCTTCCCTATCAGCACAATCCTGAGACACTCTGGGCTCTGCTTCTCATCATCACCTGTGAAATAAGAAGAAGACCTGGAGTTACCTTAAATGTTGACTGTAGCTACATGCTAACGGGTTAGCTACATGCTACCGCTATGAGACGGTGTGTAAACACAGTGAACATCAGGGTGGAAAATAGAAGATGTGAAACAGTAGTCAGTTCATTATTTCTGGTAAAAGACAGCTGATAAACGTAGAAAAAACTAATCAGAGTAATGGTATATTATTTACTGTAGTAGCTGTCTCTGTGTTACCATGACTACAGACCACCGGAGCTTAGCTTATCATAGTTTACCAGAGCTGAAGACTTTCTCCTGTACCATGTCAACATAACTGCAGGTGGGATGCTGTGTATAATTTATATTGTCATCTGTCAACTCAAATAAAGTTTGACTGTGAAACAGAAATGTGTTGTGTTGCTTACAGTCACTATTTACTACCTGTACTCTTCTACATGCATGACATCAAATATATATAATATATAAATATCAGCTGTTGAAACAGTGTAATTACATAAAGCCTTTGTGAAAGAACATGTTATATTTAGATGATGGGACTACATGAAGACGGTTCTGCTGGTTCTTGCAGACTAACAGGAGCTACTTTGCTCATAGTTCGGTTGAGGAGAGACAGTGATGTGTTGTGGGGCGGGGTCAGCTACTGAAGGTTCTGCTCTGGTTCCAGGAAACCCTTACATCGCTTGCAATTCTCTAATGACGTCAGAAGAGAAGGAAAAAAAGCAAAGTGATTTTCGACACCCATTTCCGGACAAACGGAGCAGGAGAAAAAGAGAGAGGATGGTCTTTTATGATACTATGGTGACCTGTAGACACACTGGGGACAGATATTGATGTTTAAAAGACATGGAAAAGTGCATTTTGCATAATAGGTGACCTTTAAAGGATATTTTGAGAAAACGTACCAGTATCCATATTTAAAGCTTCCAACTATTCGATACAGCCCTAGAATGGTCTTATATTAGTAAGTTTCATATTGTGTTTTCTGAATAGGAGGGCACTCAGTTTACTATTTGTCGCTGTCCATTGAGGGGTGTTGCTGAATTGATGTTGCCTTGGCATATTGTGAAGGGAGGGAAGGGACAGGTCTGTGGTCCTTGGCCAGTGGACCCTCTGCCTCCGCTGTCTCCCAATCCAGTTGTCAATCAACAACTCCATCTGATAAATGAAGCAGCTCTCTGCTCTGATCTGAACTCATCAGAAACTCCTGACTAACTTCACCCCGCCTACCACCACCTCCTCTTTCCAAAGCAGCAGCTGGGTTCAGCGGTCAGTCTGGTTCTCTCCTGATCAACTGGATTGGTCAGCAGCACACTGAAACTACATTACTAGCTAGCTAGCTGCCTAACACGTATGCTACAGAAGACTAAAGCTAGTGACCTAGAGTGCTATGAATCAATGAAGCAGGCTAAGATACTAATGGTTTAAGGGATGCCAAACCACAGCCATTTTCAGACCAAACAGTTCTGGGGACTCCTTGAGAGAAACTGTCCTCTGGGAAGCTCCCCTGAGAACTACATATCTCAAGGGCTTTTCTTTCTTTTCCGCGTGCGGCTTGTTCGCTATGTTTCACAAGCTCACTCTTTGAGTAATATAAGAATAAATAATCAACTCTGTTCCATGCCACAATCATATAAACTCAAGCAAAATAGCTGCCATGAAAGTACCTTTTGAAATTTCATTTAGAATTTGCTGTCGTTCTTTGGCTCAGTGGGTTTGTGCTCATGAACAAATTAACTTCTGGACTTCACTGTCGGTCCCTTTGTCCGTGTTTTCTTCCATTTAGTTAATTACAAGCTGCTATATGTGTTTTGTGTTGTCTGTTGTCAATCTAGATGTTAATATACAGAAGAATAATTGTGACTCAGTGCAGTTTAACTCACTGTCAGGTGGCAGCCATTCGGAGCTGCTGCTCCGCTTCCCAGGTTGCAGATCATCCGACACTATAAGAATACAGAACATTGATTCATTCACATGTAATCTTATATTAAAAGAGACACTGTTTGTGGAAGAACAAATTGCTTTTTATTTGTATATGTGTTTTTACTTGTCCTAGTTAAAGCAGCAGTGGGTAGAAATGGAGCAAATATGGTTAAAAAAAGTTATTTCTATAAAACGGTCTCTATATCCTGACAGTAGTGCATGAGACAGGTAATCTGACAAACATCATGTGTCTCTCTGTCCTTCGGTGCTCCTAACGGCATCTGCAAGATTTCACACACCGGAGGAAAACAACCAATCAGAGCTGATCTGGAGCCTGCCGTCTCTGAGCAGCTGTCAATCACACGCAATCAAACGGTCAAACTAGGCAGCGCTGATCAAATATGCTTCGTTGATAACTTTGACTTTGTAACGGGAGTTTTGGTATGCTAATGTAACAGCACTAAAGGTTAAAACAAAACACAAACACAGGACAAAGTGACAACTATGGAAACTCTGGGAAATATGAGCCGTCACTACAGTATTTCAGTACGAAGCCTCGTTTTGATCCGCTCACGTTAAACGTTTGTGTGTTTTAATCTAGATCAATAGATAAAACTGAGAGACAGATGACCTCAGATGCATTAAAACACAAGAGAGGACCAAGAGAGTAAGAGAAGCATCCTGTGCTCCTCTCACATCTGACTTCTTCTACCTGTTTAGATTATTTTGTTCAGTATTGTTGAAAACACAATGGACTAATGTTACACTATACAGCTGGCTGAGCAGGGACGACAACTGGTGAGAGAAACATCCACATTTAGTGTTTATTAACTTATATTGTGTTTATGAAGAAATCAGTCATAATGTCAGATTAATCTGTTTAACTCTCTGTTTACTGTATCTCGACACCAGAGGCCTGTACTACGAAGCAGGATTTGGCGTTAGTGAGGTAACTTCAGGGTTAACCCTTCTGGGTTTTCTGTCCTACGAAGGTGGTTCACTTCTTACCGGGGTAGATCATCATGGTAACTGATGCTGAACAGCTAACCTGAAGGTTATGATAAGAGATCAACTCAAATAAAAGCACCTCCTACTGACCAATCAGAGCTCAGTGTGGGGATCGTGTGGTAATATTACACAAATACCAAGAAGTTAAAGCCATAATCAGACTAAAGACAACACAGTTTAAACTGACAGATGCAGGACATAATTCAAACTCACTTCTTAGTACAGGCCTCTGTCTGTGTCACTGCCTGCGATGATGTCGCATCCCAGGCACCAGTAAGATGCACGGCGAGCTATATTGTATGTTATTTCCAGTAAATATCACAATATAAAACGTGTAAGAGCCAAAACATGATGCTGACATACTGAGGTTGGGATGTAATTCACTTTTACGAACACTAGGTGGCACTGTATTAATTGATTGACCCAGCCACGGGTATATAGGTAAGGAGGTGTGTTGTTGGCGTCAGGGTTTAGCCCGGAAGGGCAAAGGGTTTTTGACCGCAGGGACGCTGAAATGTTTGCTGTGTTGTTGTTGTTACTCGTTGCTATGGTAACTGGATTTGCTTCCTTAATACCATATTAAGAATAAATGAACTATTATTGTAAAACCAACGAGCGGACTCAGGATCAGTGTTGTACAGCACAACAGACAACTAAAGGACCATCTACAGCGAAAAGCGCGTCAGTCCAGGGCTAATCACCTCAGTAGCTAAAGTATTAGATTTTAGCTCCTACAATTAGTCAAAAACCCGTCCTGTTGGACCTTCGTTGAAACGGCGGCACGTTTGGAACTCAACGGAGGCGACGCGGGAGGACGAGGAGAGCTGCCGGTGTGGATTTCGGCTGCGTTTGGAGGACGTCTGCAGCCATCCATGGGCGGAGGAGCTACGGAGCTAATGCTAAAGCCGGCTGTGGAGCATCGGACCACGGCATCACTACAAGGCGCCTGACGCGGAGGTATCGTAGCGCTACACTGTATAATGGCCATATAAAGTGTGTGCACACATATGCGGGCGGAAATCCAATGCATTGGTTGCCGAAGCGGGCGGACTTTGGACTTTGCGCTGACTGTTTGTTACATTGACTGATAAGTGACTGACTGTTTAGTATGGAGAGTCGCGAAGCGGCGTCGGGCCGTATTACCGGGACTGGTGCACAAACCGCTAGTGAGACTGCCGGTGTTGAAACACCAGCTGAGAAGCGGGTAGTAAAGCTCACCGTAAAAGCGCTTGCTGATAAACTGGAACAGTTGCAAGACAGCAGAAGGGCTAAGCTAAACAAAGTAACAAACATAAGAAAATCAATTCAAAGTTTGATGGTTATGGGGGATAAAGAACAGGTACAAAATGCTCTTGAAGAGTTGATTAATGTGTGTGATGAAGCTAAATGTGTGCATGAATCTCTGTTGGTTTTGTTGCTGTGTGATGAAAAAGAAAAACATGTAACATGGTTTAATGCAAAAATGTTGGCACCAAATGAGTGTATTGCTGAGGCAAAAAGGTTGGTTTCATACACTGAAGTTGACACACATGAAAATGGTAATATTGAGGATGATATTCATCCAGATGACAGTGTTTCTAATGTTTGTAGCAAACACTTAAGCCACAAAAGTATGAACAGTGGTAAGTCCAGTACCACATCCTCTGCCAGAATAAAGGTGGAGGCAGACAGAGCTGCACTCATGGCTCTTGTTGCATCTTTAAAAGAAAGACAAGCTTTGGAGGAGCAAGAACAGCAGCTGAAGAGGAAAAGAGAGCAGCTTGACTTGGAAGCTGAACTAGCTGCATCCACTGCTAAGCTAGCAGTATTGAGGGCATATGATGTGGGAAGCTCCTCTCAAGTACCATCAAATGGCATGAATTCCTATTTGCAAAGGGACAAAAGGAAACTGGAATCTGCAAATGTATTGAATCCTTCTGCAAAGGAATACAAACCTGGATCATGGAAATCATCACAACAAAATGATATGACAAAAGGATCATTACTGTCTAACAGGCCATTGGATATGAGACCAAATGAACATCAGCAGGAAAACAAGTTGTTGGGAACATCACAGCATCTGCAGTACCAACAGACAACTGCTCAGTTAAAGCCAGAGGAAAGGCAGCCAACATACCAGCATCTGGTCGGTCAACATCCAACTGTGGACATACTTACCATCATGCACAGACAAAATGAAATCACAGCTGCTTTGGTTCAACAGCAGCGTTCACTGTCTCTACCACCGAGAGATATTCCCTTATTTGAAGGGGATCCTCTTCAATACAGGACGTTCATCAAAGCCTTTGAGCAAGGAGTGGAGGAAAAGGCAGAAAAAGCAGATTGTTTGTACTACTTGGAACAATTTACCAGAGGACAGCCACAAGAACTGGTACGTAGCTGCCAACATATGGCTCCTGAGCGTGGCTATGCAGTGGCGAAGGGTCTTCTACAGGAACACTTTGGCAATCAGTACAAAATCGCAACTGCTTATATGGAAAAGGCTTTGGCTTGGCAAATAATAAAATCTGAGGACATGAAAGCACTCCAAGCTTACTCTTTGTTCTTACGTGGCTGTTGCAATGTGATGGGGGAACTCCAGTACATGGAAGAACTGGATATGCCTGTAAATATGAGAGCCATTTGTTCAAAGTTACCATTCAAAATGAGGGAACAGTGGAGGACAGTAGCTCATGACATAATGGAGAGAAGCAATTACAGAGCTTACTTCATTGATCTGGTCACATTCATGGAGCGTCGTGTCAGAATTCTTTCCGACCCGCTGTTTGGCAACATACAGGAACCAACATCTGGCGTTACTGGGACGAAGCCTCTCACCAGGTTTAAACCACAGTCGGGGTACAAGGTGAAGGGAAACATTGTTGCCACCACAGTAACATCTAAGGACTTGCCCCAGGAGACTAAGGAACCAACATCAGTTCCAGCCAAAGCTGAAAAAGATGAATGCCTCTGCTGTGCTCGTAGTCACTCATTGGACGAGTGCAAACAGTTCAAGGGAAAGAAGCACAAGGAGAAAATTCTGTTTCTGAGGGAAAAGGGAGTTTGCTTTGCATGCTTAAGTGATGATCACATGAGCAGGGATTGCGAGAGGCGCATGACATGCAAGGTTTGTGGACAAACTCATCCCACTGTGCTTCACATCAAAAGGCAAACAACAGCTTGGCAGCAGGAACCATCTGAACAGCCATCTTCATTCAAAACATGTGGACATACAGGGGCCGGTGAGGACCGGTGTGTTTTCTCCATTCTCCCTGTTAAGGTTAAATCTGCAAAAGGAAATCACATCATTGAAACCTATGCCTTTTTGGATCCTGGTAGTTCAGCCACATTCTGCTCAGAACATCTTATGCAGAGGCTGAATGTTACAGGCTGAAGAACCAGTTTCTTGTTGCGCACAATGGGTCAAGAAACAGTTGTTCCAGCTTACTCCTTGACTGGTTTGGAGGTCTCTGATCTGGATGGTGATGACTTCTATATTCTCCCAGAGGTTTTCACACAGAAGAAAATGCCAGTTACCACTGATAGCATGGTGACACACGAGGACCTGGCTAAATGGCCCTACTTGTCAAAAGTTCACATTCCAAGCATCAAGGCAAATGTCGACCTGTTGATTGGAACAAATGCTCCCAAAATATTGGAGCCTTGGGAGGTCATCAACAGCTGCGGGAATGGCCCGTATGCCATTAGGACTGTGCTGGGATGGGTCGTTAATGGGCCGCTGATTGGAAACAGTGGCACCCTGGAGGCAGGGCTTCCCTCTGCTAATGTAAACCGGATCTCTGTGTGTAAACTGGAAGAAATGCTAACCAAGCAGTACAACCATGACTTCAATGAAAGGAGTGGGGAGGAAAAAGAAATGTCCAGAGAAGACCTCAAGTTTCTGGAAACTGTGGAGCACTCAGCGGTACTTCAGGATGGGAAGTATTGTTTGAAATTGCCCTTTAAGAACAAGGAAGTCTATTTGCCTAACAATTTCGTAGTGGCAAAGCAAAGGATCCAGGGTTTGAGGAAAAGGTTCCTCAAAAACAAACACTTGCACCAGGAGTATGCAGGGTACATGAATGCGCTCATCAGTAAGACCTATGCAGAGCCAGTACCTCAACATCAACTGCATCAGGAAAATGGGAAGGTATGGTACATCCCCACCATGGCGTCCACCATCCAAGGAAAGGAACCCTTCGAGTGGTGTTTGACTGTGGGGCCACATTTCAGGGAGTATCACTGAACAGCGAACTCTTGCAGGGTCCTAACCTAACCAGCTCGCTGCTAGGAGTTCTTACTCGCTTCAGACAGGAACCTGTAGCCTTCATGGGTGACATTCAAGCCATGTTCCACCAAGTAAAGGTTGCTGAGGAGGATAAGGATTTTCTCCGCTTTCTCTGGTGGCCAGATGGAAACGTCACTAAGGACCCTGCAGAGTATAGAATGACTGTACATCTGTTCGGCGCTGTTTCATCCCCAAGTTGTGCAAGCTACGCACTGAGGAAAACTGCGGTTGATAATCAGTCAGAGTTTTCGGCTGAAGTGCTTCAATCTGTCAAACAGAATTTCTATGTGGATGACTGTTTGAAGAGCTCAGCCATTGAAGGAGAAGCCATTCAGATGGTAAAAGATCTTACTGCTCTCTGTCAGAAGGGGGGCTTCACCTTGGAGAAGTGGATCAGCAACAGTCGTGTGGTCTTGCAAACCATCACAGAGGAACGACGGGCCAAGGACCTAAAGGAGTTAGATCTGGATCGAGACAAGCTGCCAATGGAAAGAGCTTTGGGTCTACAGTGGTGTGTGGAGACCGACGCTTTCAGGTTCAAGATGGAGTTAAAACAACAGTCTCTCACCAGACGTGGTATGTTGTCAATCACCAGCTCTGTTTATGATCCCCTGGATTTCCCGGCACCAGTCTCTCTGCCTGCCAAGATGATGCAGTAAGAGCTTTGTAGAAGAGGTTGTGGTTGGGATGATGAGCTCCCACAGGATATGTTACATCAGTGGAAAAGGTGGTTGGAAGACTTGGACCTGCTGGCTGCATTCAAGGTGGACAGATGCATCAAGCCAGTAGACTTTGGAGAGAGCAGACATGCCCAACTATACCATTTTTCCGATGCCAGCGAAGGTGGATACGGAACTGTAACATACGTCCGGATGATAAATGATGACAACGACATCCAGGTCACCTTCCTGCTCGGTAAAGCCAGAGTGACACCACTGAAGGCTGTAACCATTCCCCGTCTTGAGTTGACAGCAGCAGTTCTTGCTGTCAGAGTGGACTCAATGCTGAAGGCAGAGCTGGATTTGCAGCTGGAGGAGTCAGTATTTTGGACCGACAGCACTTCAGTGTTGAAGTACATAAGCAATGAGGACAGGCGCTTTCACACCTTTGTGGCCAACAGAATTTCGACCATCAGAGAAACATCTGAACCCTCACAGTGGAGACATGTCGGTTCAAAGGACAATCCAGCTGATGATGCATCAAGAGGCATGAAGGTCTCCGACTTTCTGAAGAACAGCAGGTGGATTGAAGGCCCTGCGTTTCTTTGGAAGCAGGAGGAGGACTGGCCTAAAACTCTGTTGGACATAGCTGTGGACTCTAATGACCAGGAGGTCAGAAAGGAGGTGACAGTAAATGTTGTCGGTGTGTGTGATGCATCTAGTCCTGCTGACCAGCTCATTGGATACTTTTCTGACTGGAGAAGGCTCAAGACATCAGTTGCCTGGTTCCTCAGGTTAAAGGTCGGGTTGTTAGCAAAGATTCGCCTACGAAAGCAGCTGGAAGCTTCTGAGGCTAACCATTCGGAGGAAACCAGTCAGAACAGTTCAAGGCCGGCTAAAGGACGAAGGGCTGCAGTGGCGTCCAGGAGCTTCATCTTGACACTGGAGGATCTGTTAGGAGCAGAGCTTGCCGTCATCCGCTATTGCCAGCGACAGAGATTTGGTGAGGAAATTTCTGCTCTGTCTTCTGGGAAGGCTATAGTGAGCCGGCAGAGTTCGATATACAGACTGGACCCTGTTCTGGAGGATGGACTCTTGAGAGTTGGAGGAAGATTGAGCAGAGGAGCAATGCCTGAGGAAGCCAAACATCCGCTTATCCTCTCTAAAGATCAGCATGTTTCGATGCTCATTCTCAAGCATGTACATCAGAATCTGGGCCATGGAGGACGAGCTCACACTCTGTCTACAGTGAGGAAAAGGTTTTGGATCACCAACGCTGATTCAGCTGTCAGAAAGGTCATTGCTGAATGCAGTTTTTGTAGACGTTACAATGGAAGAGCAGTGGAACAAAAAATGGCAGATCTACCACGAGAGAGAATCCTGCCTGATCTACCACCGTTTACCAACACAGGAGTAGATTACTTTGGACCAGTTGAAGTAAGGAGGGGAAGATCAACCTGCAAGAGGTATGGAGCTATATTCACCTGTATGGCGAGCAGGGCCATCCATTTGGAGGTAGCAGTCTCGCTGGAAACGGATGCATGCATCAATGCTTTGCGGCGTTTCATCAGCAGGAGAGGACAAGTGGAGCACATGAGGTCAGACAATGGTACCAACTTCATTGGGGCAGAAAGAGAACTGAGGGAGGCCCTTTCTGCTTTGAATCAGGACCGGATTCAAGGAGCTCTGTCACAGGTTGGAATTCGTTGGAGTTTTAATCCGCCAGCTGGTTCACACCATGGCGGTGTGTGGGAACGGATGATCCGTCTGGTGAGAAGGGTTCTCAGTTCTGTCTTACGTCAGCAGAGCTTGGATGATGATGGACTGCACACAGTGTTCTGCGAAGTGGAAGCCATCTTGAATGATCGACCGATTACCAAGCTCTCTGATGATCCAAATGACCTGGAGCCGCTCACACCTAACCATCTACTTCTCCTGAAGGGTAAACCAGCCTTACCACCTGGAGTGTTTGAGCCTCACGATCAGTATGTGAGAAGACGATGGAGACAAGTGCAGTACCTCTCAGATCTTTTCTGGAAGAGATGGATACGGGAGTACCTACCTTTGCTCCAAGAGAGGCAAAAGTGGAACCAGAAGAAAAAGAGTCTGGTTGCTGGAGATATCGTGGTGATCATGGATTCTTCAGCTCCCCGTGGCTCCTGGCCACTTGGCAGAGTTCTGGAGGTTTTTCCAGACAAACAGGGGCTTGTGCGTTCTGTCAGACTTAAGACCAAAGCCAACATAATTGAAAGGCCAGTGACAAAACTCTGTTTGTTACATGGAGTTTAAATGCATAACTTGGTGTATTGTAACATTTGGCTCCTCTTTTTTGTGTATTTTGTTTGAATTGTTATGTCTGCCTGCCATAACAATTAGGGGCCAGTGTGTAAGAGCCAAAACATGATGCTGACATACTGAGGTTGGGATGTAATTCACTTTTACGAACACTAGGCGGCACTGCGTTAATTGACTGACCCAGCCACGGGTATATAGGTAAGGAGGTGTGTTGTTGGCGTCAGGGTTTAGCCCGGAAGGGCAAAGGGTTTTTGACCGCAGGGACGCTGAAATGTTTGCTGTGTTGTTACTCGTTGCTATGGTAACTGGACTTGCTTCCTTAATACCATATTAAGAATAAATTAACTATTATTGTAAAACCAACGAGCGGACTCAGGATCAGTTTTGTACAGCATAACAGACAACTAAAGGACCATCTACAGCGAAAAGCGCGTCAGTCCAGGGCTAATCACCTCAGTAGCTAAAGTATTAGATTTTAGCTCCTACAAAACGTGTGTTTTCTGTTTAAGAGTAGGCTACAAACGTAGGAAGATAGCATGTACTAATAACCCATCTTTGAAGTGGTTACGTCTCCAGTCTGATCTGGAGCTCACAGCTGATCTGTACGTGGTTTATTTACATGACGTAACAGAAGTGCATAGTTAACGTCTTCAGTGTGGACAGAGAGCCAGTTAGGACACGGTGTAACATGTGGACAGTGAGAGAAGAGTGTGTGTTATCCACACTAATAAAGTCTGACTGGACTCACCAGGTGATGCAGTCGCCATGATGTCACTCTGCTGGAAACATCAGAGAAGAATTCACCTGGAGGGAAGAATACAAATAATGTAGCTTCTCTTAATTACTGACACTCAGACAGCCATAGTTCACTAATGAAGGAGTTTGGACAAACAATGAAGACTTACTTGTGTCAGTGTTGCTGTCTGCTGAAGTCAAAGAGCTCTGCGTCACCAACAGTCCTGTATAACATGTCAACATCATCACAATCACCAGACAAGAATAAAAACATCAACACACAGTTTATAGTTTAAGATGAAAACCGTCATGGTGGAGAGTTTGATTTCATTTGGTTGCTCTTGAATATATTCTATTATTAAAAACAAAAGGGTATAAAAGGAACCACAACACACACAAGCACAAATATACAGTGTTGTAAAACCATTCTAAGATAAATATCATCATATAAAACATATTTAAACATTGATTCATTCCTTATCTGTGTTCTCTGTGCCCAAGAAATCACCTGCATCTTGTCTGAATGATTTTAGACCTGTAGCCTTAACATCAGTGATAATGAAGTGTTTCGAGCAACTGGTTAAGGCATACATAAATAACAACATATCTGCCAATATTGACACATCACAGTTTGCATATCGGTCTAACAGAGCTGTGGATGATGATGTTTCACTGGCTTTATATACCGTGCTAAAACATCTGGAGGGAAAAAACACATATGTCAGAATGCTGTTTGTTGATTACAGCAGTGCTTTCAATACAATCGTACCATCTCTTCTAGTATCTAAGCTGACAGACCTCGGCCTCTGTAATTCCATCTGCAGGTGGATACAAGATTTTCTGACAGGCCGACTCCAGACAGTAAGAGTAGGAAACAGATACTCATCTACCACAGTTCTGAATACCGGTGCTCCACAAGGTTGCCGTCTCAGTCCCTTACTGTATAGTCTGTACACATATGACTGTGTGGCTATACATCATACAAACAGCATTGTGACATTAGCAGATGATACAACAGTGATAGGGCTCATTACTAATAACAATGAGATGGCATACAGGGACGTAGTGAGGAACCTGACTATGTGGTGTCACAACAACAATCTGTCCTTTAATGCAGCGGTCCCCAACCCCCGGGCCGCGGACCGGTACCGGTCCGTGGGTCATTTGGTACCGGGCCGCACAGAAAGAATAAATAACTTACATTATTTCCGTTTTATTTATTATCTGAATCTGAATGATGTTTTATTTTGAAAAATGACCGGATTCTCTCCGTTACATCGTAGTGATACGTTAACGCTAAAATTTAACCCACAAGCTAGCAAAATGAGTAAAAAACAGACGTCTTTGGAGAGTTTCTTTGGGAAGGGGAAAAGGCCCAGTGAAGAGACAGAAGAAGGGCCAACGACTTCCAAGAAAAAGAAAGCTGCATTTAACAGACAATACCGGGGATTTTGGGTGAGACTGAGCCCGAGCCTTCATTCTCCCAGCTGGTGCACGATCACCTGTCTTTGCTTTTAAAAGAGTTCGAGCGCTACTTCCCAACCACAAAAGACCCACGAACTGCCAAGGAATGGATCCGCGACCCATTTGTCAACAAACCAGGAGAATCCAGCATGTCTGTGCAAGAAGAAGATCAGCTGCTGGAGATCGCAAATGACGGCGGCCTTAAAAGTGTGTTCGAGACAACAACTCTGCCGGTGTTCTGGATTAAAGTCTCGGCAGAATACCCTGAGATCGCCACAACAGCACTGAAAACCCTGTTGCCATTTCCGACATCCTATCTGTGTGAAGCGGGGTTTTCTGCAGTGACAGCAACCAAAACTAAATTACGGAGTAGACTGGACATAAGCAACACACTTCGGGTGTCACTGTCTCCTATTACCCCTAGATGGGACCGTCTCGTTGCAGAGAAACAAGCTCAGGGCTCACATTGATTTAGCGTTATGGTGAGTTAATTTTTTCATGCACTTTATATTCGTTTTTGTGGTGTATCTGTATCTTATTTTTGTAGGCATGTTTAAACGTTACCATAGCGACCAGAGAGCGTTAGGGGGCAGAGAGGATGATACTCATGTTATGTTGTTGGCGCGATGTTAAGAGGACGCTGCTAATAAAGTTGCATATGAGTACACAGTGCATTCACGTTTATTATTATATTTACAATATACCACTGTTTTTATGCCGGTCGTATCATTTTATTTTGTTGTATTTATCCGCCACACCTTGAAGGCCTGTCCGTGAAAATATTGTCTGACGTTAAACCGGTCCTTGGCGCTAAAAAGGTTGGGGACCGCTGCTTTAATGAGGAGAAAACTAAGGAGCTTCTAATTGACTTCAGGAGAATTAAAACTGTTCAATCACCTGTTGATAGAAATTAAACACTCCTGTCCAAATTGTCAACAGCTTCAAGTTCCTAGGCATCCATATCTCTGACTCCCTCTCCCGGTCCCTGCACATCAGTTGGGTCATAAAAAGGGACCAACAGAGACTTTATTGTCTGAGGTGTTTAAAGAAACATGGTATGTCCACAAAAACCCTCATCAACTTCTACCGGTCCACAATAGAAAGCATCTTAACTGGATGCATACTGGTCTGGTTTGGCAACATTACATCATATGACTGTAAACTCCTGATGAGGACAGTGAAAACAGCATCTAATATTATTGGATCACCGTTACCACAGTTACAGGACATTTACACCACTCGCTGCAGGAAGAAAGCTCTTTGTATCCTGCAGGACACAAGTCATCCAGCATATACTCTCTGTTCTCTTATCTCCCTTCAGGGAAGCTCCTACAGAGCATCAGAGCTCGGACCTCTCGCCTCAGAGACAGTTTTTACCCTCAGACTGCTGAACAGTAGCACTAAATGAATGCAGAGCTGTGGATTGTTTTATAGATGTTTTAGGTTGTTTTATAATTGTATTCTCAGGTATTGTCTTATTAATTGAAGTATTTATCAACTGTACTATTTATAGATTTTAAGGGCTGAGAGAGAGCCATCAGGGTGAAATGCATTTCATTGCATTTCACTGTACACTGTACTTTTAAATGCATATGACAAATAAACTTGAAACTTGAAACTCTACAGACAAAACTATCAGTAGCTGCAAACCTTCGGTCATGCATACAAGTTATGTAGTCCTACTTCGTTCCTCAAACCTGTTTTTGCACCCTCATGTTGGTGTGATCTACAGAGACACTTTAAAACAGATTCTTTTATAAGCATGGGAGATTTTAAAAACAGGGTTAAGGCCTATTTGAAAATGTAGCTACGTGTCCTGTTACTGAACAGGCTCATGGAACACGCCCAAACTAACATTTAATTTATTCTACTTTATTGTCATACAGACGTCAACAACATAAAGTAAATAAATTGTATTTGGATCAAATATACCCTTATATAGTCTAGAAAACGGTAGATATGTTCATTAGATTGTAAATTGCTGTGTGTGTGTGTGTGTGTGTGTCTGTGTACAACATATATTTATTATTTTTTACCCCCAGCAGCAGCTATAACCCTATAATTTATTATATGTTCAACTGCAATACTGAAATTAACAGTACAATAATGTAGTGCAATAATCTGGTTTACTAACACTGCATTTATTTATACAGAACATTTAAACTAATATTCTTATTTTACACTATTCTATATCAATATAATACAGACGCTCATAATGAATAAATAATATAAAGGTATTGATCCAGTAGAGATGGTTCCTGGTCCTCTAAGCAGGACTCAGTCCACAGTAGAGATGGTTCCTGGTCCTCTAAGCAGGACTCAGTCCACAGTAGAGATGGTTCCTGGTCCTCTAAGCAGGACTCAGTCCACAGTAGAGATGGTTCCTGGTCCTCTAAGCAGGACTCAGTCCACAGTAGAGATGGTTCCTGGTCCTCTAAGCAGGACTCAGTCCACAGTAGAGATGGTTCCTGGTCCTCTAAGCAGGACTCAGTCCACAGTAGAGATGGTTCCTGGTCCTCTAAGCAGGACTCAGTCCACAGTAGAGATGGTTCCTGGTCCTCTAAGCAGGACTCAGTCCACAGTAGAGATGGTTCCTGGTCCTCTAAGCAGGACTCAGTCCACAGTAGAGATGGTTCCTGGTCCTCTAAGCAGGACTCAGTCCACAGTAGAAATACAGACTGCAGCTGTTATTCATGTGCAGGTGTTTGTTCAACAGGTAACAGACTACAGAGAGAAACACTGCTGCTCTGATAACTCTGTTTCTTTATTAGTATTAGATCAGTTCAGACATAAACAGCTGATCCAGCTGTGATCAGCTGATCCAGCTGTGATCAGCTGCTGCTGTCATCAGAAACGGACGTCGCTTCAGTTACACTGCGCATGCACGTGTTAAACCCAGAGACTACTGTCGGCCTGTGACTCAGCCTCCTTCCAAAGGCCTTGCTTCTGCTGAGGCTGAGCATCTAAAATGGAGTTACCTCAGATATTAACACACCGGAAACAGTCTGTATGGCGTCAAAACAGCCTCAGAAGTATTCACAAACAAATATAAAACACAATGCACATATAAATGTAGAGTGATCTGCATCTGTGCCTCTAATTTACAACTAGAATTTCATCATTCTGTAAATACATTGTCATAATTTGACTAAATCCTCCTCATTTACAGACTTAAAAACATTCACAGCCCTTATATTCATTTGTGATTTTGTTTTATAGTTTAAACTGATTGAATCGACGTCCTCTGATTCCTCTGATTCCTCTGATTCCAGTAAAAGAGTTTTCTTGCAGACTGTCGGACAGTATTTCTGATCGGATGTTACCGTGAATCTGTAAATCATTAATCACCGTGACTGATCCTCGTTTACCGACAGACTTCACTTCTCTAGAGGACTTTGACTTGATCACCTCTATCGATCTGGTTTTAGTAGTTTAACGTTACTCACCAGCTGAAGCTTCTGCTGCGACATCAGAGCAGGACAAGAAACAACACGAAGGTTAAAAGTGAAAGTAAAAAACAAGAACAAGGCGTGACTCCTGTTCATCAAAGAATGTCAGGAAAACAAAGTTTATTTATTCTTTAAAACTACATATTCTTTATTCCATTCTTGAACATTTTGATTTCTCTTGACATGTTTTAATTAAATTTAATATTATCTGTAATGTGTGTTTAATTATGAGATTTTATTAATTATATTCCAGTGATATTTGAAACTTGTTTTCTTCCTCACATCCAAAATCATCACCATGACAACCTCTTCTCAGAATATCTACAGAAATAAATCCCATGAAATGTGAAGAATTATTTCATTTTATTACACATTAAACCTGATAACTTTATATCAGTGAAGTGTCTACAAATGCACGTTTGTTTCAGCTCCTCAGCCTGTTAAATAGTGATGCATATTTCTTGGTTATGATTTGTAGTGAGGCAGACAGACAGACAGACAGACAGACAGACAGACAGACAGACAGGCAGACAGGCAGACAGACAGACAGACAGACAGACAGACAGACAGACAGACAGCATCTCATTAAAGACTGAACTCTCAAATGGAAAGCTGTAACCAGCAGTGTTCTGTGAGGCTCCAATCATCAGAGGTTGATGCTACAGCTCCACCTGCTGGACATGGAGGTTATCAGACAGAGCATGGCTCCCTGTGCACAAACAGAGCTGTAAGATCATTGCTTTCAAAGAGTTACACATATTGGTGACATGAGAGTGAAATGATCCTCTCGTCTCTCACAGGTTAATTTATTTTGATTGAATTGGACTGAGGATGATCAATGATCAATATTCAATTCTGACAGCTGATGTCAGCCTAGTGCGGTTAAATGATCACCGCCCTCATCACTGATAGACTGCATTCACAAATATCAATAAATATATTGGGAGGTGTTTTAGTTTGAGTTGAGTTCACTCACAAGATGATTAACCAGGAAGAAAAGAGTCAGAACATGATCAGACGTGTTTCTAAATATTTCATAAATCACAATGAAATGTTTTAAATATGAATATAAAATTGTATTTTATATAAAACTAACCTATTTTGATTGAGTGCTACAAATAATCCAAGCTTATAAAATGTTTTACAGGATTTTTATTTTTGAATTCAGCTCTAAACATATTTTAAATCATGTGAAATAAATGTGGACATTAAAATCTTTTTCAACATTTTTATTTCTTTGATGTGAAGTTTAAATCATATTTACACAGGATGTTTTCTTCTTATTCATTTCATACATGCTCTTCCTCATATCTGAGATATTTAGTCTGACTATCTTTAACCAGAATATCTGAAGAACTCAAATACATTTCTATGAAATCTTGATAGAGGAAGATTCACACAGGATCAAAATATTGTCAAAGTAAAGTTGTGGAGCATAACGTCTGTGTGCAGGTTGTTTCTCTTCTGTTTCTTTTTTACAGGAATACAACGAAAAACTCACAAATGACAAATGTTGCATGGAGACATCTGCCTAATTAAATACAACACAATCTGCAGCTGATAGTGTGCAGTGTGTCCATATAGGACATAATTATATTACAGTTTAGTTGGTCTAACCATGACATGTTTAAAATGATACAAGAATCAACATTAAATGTGGTGAACAAAATAAATAAGATTACAATATTTCAAACCTCCAACAGATATGACACTTGATGTTAGAGCTCCATCTGCTGGACAAAACAATACAAACATTATAACAGGAACCATCAACTGAAAGATGATCAATGTGATTATACAGGAGGTGGACAAACATATTTAAACTGTACAGAATAATGTGTTGCGGTTGTTAAGACTGTTGTATTTGTCCATGTGAAGCATTCCTGGATATTTTGAACATTGGCCAAGTATTCCAAGTATACTAGGTATACTCTGAATACTTTGACAGTATCCTCAGTAACAGTAGTATCCTGAGATCAAGGACATACAGAAATACATAGAGGTGAGTAAAGAAGTTTCAGATTCAGTCCACACTGAATTAAAGGGAAAACACTTTATTATTATTTTTTTATAATGGTAAGCAAAGAAAGAACAATTAAAAGATTCATCTGAATTATGACTTAAATTGATGTAGGCCTTATCAAGCTATAAAGCATCCATTCTTATTTGACATGTGACAAAAACATATATATGATATTCATGTTTGCTTAATATTTAATATTTGCTGTGATATTTGTGAGTTGGGTGTTGCACAGAAAACAGGTTGAATGACATCTTAACATTTCATTCCACTTACATTACCAACATCATGTTCTTTCTCATTTTCAAAAGAAAACAAAGATCATCTCTAAAGACCAAGCAGAATTTACAGCTGTTGAAATCTTTCTTTAAAGGGACAGTGTGTAACATCTGGCGGCATCTAGCAGTGAGGTTGCTAACTAATATTATTGGATTTTCACGTACATCCTCTCTCTCTGTCTCTCCCTCTCTCTCTCTCTCTCTCTCTCTCTCCCTCTCTCTGTCTCTCTCTCTCTCTCTCTCTCTCTCTCTCTCTCTCTCTCAAAACATCCTCTGGGAACCATGAATGTCTGTATTTCATGGCAATCCATCCAATAGTTGAGCCATTTCAGTCTGGATCAAAGTGGTGGACAGACTGATGACATCGCCATCTGTAAATACAAACTGCTGGCATGGCTAAATCATTAAATGCCTCATGAGATGGAACACTTACTGGGTTCGTCAACTTCATTCAGAAGTTTCTGAATCAACTTACATAATTGATTTTCATGTTTGTTCAGCAGGATTCTCTTTTCCTCCTCCTTTTCTACCTTCTCCATTTCCTCTTTGTGTGTTTTCAGCAACTCATTGATTTGATCAAGATTTGTGCTGTTTTTGGTCACACACTTCACAAGGTCAGATATTTCTCTCTGTTTTCTCTCTATCTCTTCAACATTGCTTTCTGCAAGTGCCTCTAAGATGTTATATGCCATGTCACCTGTGACTTTCATTTGTTTCTCATGCTCTTGCTTCTGAGCTGTGAAATCATTTTTGTGTTTCTCTTTAAAATCATTGAACTCTTCAGCCTTCTCTCTGGCGTCATCTTCATACTCCTTCTTCAGATTCTCAATTTTTTTCTTATGATTTTCCTCGATGTCTTTTTTCGCTTTTTCCTCTTGTTCCCTTCTGATTCGGTCCTCTTCCTTTCTTTTCTTTTCATATATTTCTCTTTCATGTTTGAATTCTTCTTCGAGCTTTCTTAATCTTGTTTGCTCCTCTTGTCGTCTCTGTTCATCTTCTTGATGTCGTTTGTGCCACATTTCTTTTTGTGTTTTCTCCAGGTTCTCTCGTTCTTTTCTCATCTGTTCTCTGCTCTCCTCCAACTTTCTGTCAATGGTTTCCTTTGATTCTGACTCCGATCTTATTTTTTG
This sequence comes from Sebastes umbrosus, assembly GCF_015220745.1. Lineage (NCBI taxonomy): Eukaryota > Metazoa > Chordata > Actinopteri > Perciformes > Sebastidae > Sebastes > Sebastes umbrosus. The sequence goes on along the minus strand of NC_051276.1, from coordinate 35,374,272 downwards.
CTCCAAACTTTCAAGTTTTTGTTCCCACTTCTGTTGTTGATTTTCTTCTTGTTGTTTTCTCTTCCTGTCCTCTTTTTCTCTCATTTCCTGTTCTCTCTTTGTCTTCTCACGTTCCTTCTTTATGTTTTCCTCCTTTTCTTCAAGTTGTTTTTCTCTCTGTTTTCTCTCCTTTTCAGTTTCTGCTCTCTGTTCTTCTATTCTTCTTTTCATTTCTTGCATTTCTTCCTCGTGTTTTCTTCCAAGTTCCTCCCTCTCTCTCTCCATCTCTTCTTCCTTCTCCTTCAGGATCTTCTCCACTTCCTTCTTTATAGCTGCCTCGGCCTCTTGCAGCATCTCATTGGTGTAGCAGCTGCCTCCATTTGTCTTCACCATGTTGTCAATCTTGGTTATCAGTTCACTGACTTGTGTGCGGTTTTCTTTATCACGGTTATTGAACACATGGTATCTTCCTCCACAGTCAGCAACCAGCTTCTTAAAGGAATCATTACATTTCTTTTCAATGTACTCATCAATCGACTGCTCCTCATGCTCCAGTGTATCTCCTCTTGTGAAAAGAATGATGGTGAACTTTTCTGAATTCGTCCCAAAGCCTTCCTTGACGAGTTTTAATGTCTCCTTCTCCTCTGGTGTGAGTCTGCCAATGTTTAACACCAACAGGAAGACATGTGGTCCTGGAGCCAGAAGACTGATGCACTTTAACATCTCCTCTTGAACCTCTTCATGGGACAAAGTTGTGTCAAACAGACCAGGAGTGTCGACCACAACAACAGGACGACCGTTCACTTCAGTCTGTTCTTTCTGACAAAGTTTGGTGACTGATGTTTGGCTTGATTCGGCTACAAATGCCTTTCTTCCTAGAATGGTGTTTCCTGTAGAGCTCTTTCCACAGCCAGTCTTCCCTATCAGCACAATCCTGAGACACTCTGGGCTCTGTTTCTCATCATCACCTGTGAAATAAGAAGAGCTGGAGTTACTTAAAATATTCAGTTACTACAGTTTACTGTCGGCCCAAGACTGTGATGTAGAACATGGTTTAGGACAAAGAAAAACATTTAAATTCAAAATACTTACACGTAATCTCATTCTTCTTTTTCAGCCTCTCAAGTTCACCTTGTTGGATGTTGATGTGTTTCTCTTGTTGTAAGACCTTTTCCATTTGTGCACGAGCAAATGTTTCCGTTGTATAGCAGTATGGTTTATTTTTAGATTGACTATTGTTTTCCACATCTTTCAACAGCTCTGTGATCTGCTGCTGGTCCTTGATGTTGAGAACAACATATCTTCCTCCACAGCTCTGACAGAGCTCCTGGATCTCCTTGTTTTCCTTCAGGAAGTTAACAACATCTGGAGCTGTAGGATCTGACTCCACAGTGAACAGAATCATGGTGAAGTCATTGACTGGAGAGCTGAATGTGTTCTGGATGGTCTTTAACTCTCCCTTGTCTTCAACAGTGAGGGGATCCACAGGTAGGACCAGGATGAAGGCATGGACGCCCTCAGGATCACAGAGGGAGATACACCTGAATGATTCCTCCATCACTGCCTCCTGAGGTTTTCCATACAAGGCAGGAAGCTCCACTAGAGAAACCCGACGTCCACACACCTCTCCCTGATGTTTAACACACTCTGATGAGCTGGAGACTGGATGAAGCTCTGTCTGACCTAAAATGACCTTGGCTGCTGAAGACTTTCCTGCTCCTCTCCTCCCACACAGAACCAGGTTTACAGCTGGTTTCATGTGTCCAGACTTTGGTCTGATGATCTCTTCAGTGAAGGTGAGGAAGGTTCCTTTGTTTTCATGCACAATGTTTTCAATCCTCTCCATTAACACTCTGTGGTTCTCTTCAAACGAGCTGTAGTATCTTCCTCCACAGTCTTTAAGGAGATCATTAACAGCGACGCTCATTTCACCCCTATCACGTGTCACGATGACCATCGAGTGTTTAAAAGCATCTTGACCAAACAAACTCAGGATGGACTTCAGTGTTTGTCTGTTCTTCTCTGTGAAATCAGAAGGCTTCACTAACAGCAGCAGGACATTTGGTCCAGGATGACAAAGAGCCACACAGTTCTCCATCTCTCTTCTCATGGTCTCCTCAGACAGGCTGAACATGTCTGGAGTTTTCACTACTGTTACTGGGCTTCCTCTCCACTCTCCGTAGGTGGCCACACATTGCCTGGTTGGGGAAAATCTTGGGAATTTAAAACCTTTGTCCCCGATGATGAAGTTACCAAGTCTTGTCTGTTTGTCTTCACTTTTTCCCAGCTGCACAATCCTGAATCCAGGTGCTGTAATACAACAGAGAGAAAGATAAAATAACAGCACTATGAGGCTGAAATCAAGTACTAAGCTTACATGATGAGATCTCTTCAGTCATCTCCAGGCTTGGGCAATGTTCTTGTTCAATTCACAGTGTCAACATTTAGTTAAAATTCAGTGTATTATTCACAACTCTTCTCCCTGTGATTTAAGTTAAAATGTTTTCCCCCGGAGCATCGTGGGCCCTTTTATGTGGTCGGGCCTAGGGGCTTGAGCCTCGGTAAGCCTGTGCATTAAGACGGCGGTGCAGGGAGAGTGTGTATTTTCGGGACAATGGGTGTTTGTTTTCTGAATAACGGACCGTCTGTCTACTGGGCTTACGGTCCAGTGGTGCATTTTTCGGACTATTGGGTTGTCGGAACAATGGCATGGCACCCTTGTAAGCTAGTTTCAGTGTGCGGCTAGCCAAGCCAGTCGATCAGGAGAGAATCAGACTGACTGCTGAACCCAGACGCTATTTCAGAAAGAGGAGGTGGTGGCAGGCGGGGGCCAGGAGAACGCAAAAGGGTGGAAGTGAGTCAGGAGCGGCTGATGACTTTAGATCAGAGCAATAGCTGAAACAGCAAATGTCAATATGTAACTTAAATGTTTACATTAATAAAATAAGTTTAACCGACTAGTATTTCTGGTGCCGACTAGCAAGGGTAGCAACGTTTATTTGATTAGTCAACAAAAAACGCGCACATCACTAAAACTAACATGAAATTATTAAAGGGACTGTTTGTAACTTCTTACACGTGTAAATCATTGCTGGTCGGTGTCTCATGGTCGCTCGTGTGTGTCTCCGCTGTTCAGACTCAGACTCCAACACAAACTCCAGTGAAGCACCAAAACCTCTTGGTTGTATCTAGTGAAGCTGTTAAACAGTGTTGGCCGCGGTCGGAGGACGCGGGGGAGACCGTAGCTTTGGTCTCCAGGACCGGAGTCTCTGCTCCTCTGCTCCTCTGCTCCTCTGCTCCTCTGCCTGCCTTCACTCACACACCACGCTCCTTCTCTCTCTCTCTCTCCACCTCTCACGTGCATGCTGCTCACTCCACACTGCAGAAGAGTTAGTTTAGCTCTGAGAATATCTAGTGAATGTTCAGTGGACGTTTGTGCAGAAATAACTGCTGCAGCTCCTCCAGACCAACAGAGGTTTCCCGTGTCTTGTGAAGTGACGGGGCTCCGCAGACAGAAACGTTATCGTCTCCCACCAAAACTCCGGCGTCTCCCCCGTTCCCTCCGGCCGCGGTCGGGAGGCTGAGGCGGGAAAAGCCAACACTAGGATCAGCATTGATTCATGGAGAGACCTTGGTCTGGTCAGCTAACATTACTGCCAAGCAGCTGAAATATAGAGTGATATTGTGCTTTTAGCTGACGTGTGTCTCCTCACTGTGTTGAGCGATGCTCCTTCATGTCTATGTAGAGCGAGCACAAGCGCCAGCAACAGGACGCTGACTTTAGTTGACTTAACGGACACAGGTGAAGCTGTTAACAACACATTTAGGATTCTTACTAACACTCCCTTTAAAGATGAAATTGTTTTGATTTTATTTTGCTTTTCAATGGTGAATAATTGTGGGATGTGTTTGGGTTAATCTTGGAGAAAAGATGCCACCAAAAATCTATCTTCAAATACATGATTATCATGATGAATATTTACTTACCGTGAGTCACAGGGATTTTCACTGAGAGGTTGAGTTCGCTGACTTTTTTAACTAAATTCAGCCCTGTAAAAAGATGACATCAATTTGCAGCTTAAGATGAGAAGAGCTTGACGATCTGTGTGAACAGAGTGTGTCAGAAATGTTTCTGCACTTACCAGTAGCTTTAACATCTGCGAGAGAAGTGTGTGTTTCCTTTTGTTTTGGGATTTGGTGATCACCTGGTAAAGTAGACGTTGTGTCCTCAAATGCTTCATAGCTCACATGATCTCCGCTGTTCTCCTTTGCAGTTTGACCCAAACGTGTTAACAGCTCTGGAAGTTCGAGGTTCTTCCGCTTCAAGTATCTGTATCGACATTTTCTGATCATGTCTTTTAATGGAGGACGTTCCATGTATTTTTCCATTAAACCTGGACTCTCCTGTCTGGGTGTTGATATCAGAACCAGTAAATGATTAAACGATCGATCACTGAACTTTTCGAGGACTCTGCAGAGCTTCACTTTTTGTTCCTCAATGAAGTCTTCAGGTTGTAGAACCAGCAGGAACACATGAGGTCCAGGATCAGAGAGACTCGCACAGTCTTTAAGAAACTCTGTCAGTTTGTTTTCAGAGATGTCAGGAAGCAGCAGATCTGGAGTGTTGATGACAGCTATTTCTTTCTCCTTCAGCTGTCCTCTGACTCTCAGACAGCAGTCTGGTTCTTGCTCAGTGTTGAACTTATTCTCTCCCAGTATGAAGTTCCCCACTGAACTCCTCTCAGACCAGCTGTTCCCCAGCAGAACAACCCTCAGCTCAGACACTGAAATAAAACACTGAATTAGAAAAACCTACTCAGTGTGGACTTCATTTAAAATGAATACAATAAAACTGAATTTATAACCAATGAAGAAGTCACAGCTTTTTTAAGGTGGACTTGTGAATGTGTCAGCTGTTATCATCATGAAACTTGCACATTCACCAGTGACCCACACCTGCAAACACTGTCAGTCTAGATGTTAATATACAGAAGAATAATTGTGACTCAGTGCAGTTTAACTCACTGTTAGGTGACAGCCATTCGAAGCTGCTGCTCCGCTTCAGAGGTGGCAGATCATCTGACACTATAAGAATACAGAACATTGATTCATTCACATGTAATCTTTAATTAAAAGAGACACTGTTTCTGGAAGAACAAATTGCTGTTGATTAGTGTTTCAGTTTTACTTGTCCTAGTTAAAGCAGCAGTGGGTAGAAATGGAGCAAATATGGTTAAAAAAAGTTGTTTTTATAAAACGGTCTCTATATCGTGACAGTAGTATATGAGATCGGTAATCTGAAAAATATCATGTTCCTCTGTGTCCTCCGGTGCTCCTAACGGCATCTGCAAGATTTCACAGACCGGAGGAAAACAAGCAGTAAGAGCTGATCTGAGGTCTGCTGTCCAGCTGCTGTCTCTGAGAGCCGGCTGTCCATCACTCTGAACTCCGACCAAACGGTCAAACTAGGCAGCGCTGATCAGATATGAATCAATATTCTGTTCCTGTAATGCCTATTTCTCTCCTCAGATGTTCTCAGATTCATCTTGTAGTGTACGGTTTAGCTGTAAAATGAGAAAGTTTGTGACGCCGCCGCCATGATGAGATCAGGTTGAGATGGCCTGAAGGAACGCCAAGGTCCGGTCACACCGAAGCACAGCCAATAGGAACGCTCTCTCTGAAATGGCCTGTGATCGGCAGAGTCTCCCATCACGGAATAGATTTTGTAAAGCCTGAAAACAGAGCCATGAGGAGGAGCAGAAGTCTAGTTTTCTCTCAGAACACTTGAATTACAATATGCTGAAAGGTTATTATGGAATCTTTACCAAATGATGCCAAAAATATTCTGCCTACTGCAGCTTTAAGTTTGACTCACAGTCAGGCGGCAGTATTTCAAAGCTCTTGCTGGGCTTAAAGTGGAAGTTCAACTAAGTTAAGCTGGTTTACTAAAGGGAGTTCCATTCTAATGAACTATTATATAACAAACATGACCAATATGAGCATTTAAAAGAAAAAAGGAGTTTTGTTTCATCATTTGTAGCAAGAGCGCCGCCATGTTTCAGTACTCTAGTCTGTGACGTCACCAGGTTGGTTAGCTCGGCTGAGTTACACAGATACAACGGTAGAGACAGTGAAAGACGGAGACTGAGGAGACACAGGACAGAAGAAAACAAGAGGGGACACTATTGAATTGTTCCTGGATGTAAAGATGAGTTTTATAATGTTAAAACCAAGAACAAAACAGTCCATTTCATAAACTGATGCTGAAACGGAGATCAGTAACGTTACTGCAGCGCTGGCTAGAGGCACTGAAAGAGTCCTCCGACAGGCACTGAGTCCATCTGACTGTCTCTCCATCTCCTGTCCTCTCCTCTCTCTGATCACCTGTCTCTGTCGTTCCATCTCCCATCCTCTCCTCTCTCTGATCACCTGTCTCTGTCGTTCCATCTCCCGTCGTCTCCTCTCTCTGATCACCTGTCTCTGTCTCTCCATCTCCCGTCCTCTCCTCTCTCTGATCACTTGTCTCTGTCGTTCCATCTCCCGTCGTCTCCTCTCTCTGATCACCTGTCTCTGTCGTTCCATCTCCCGTCCTCTCCTCTCTCTGATCACTTGTATCTCCTCTGCTGTCTCATTCAGACCGTTCAAAGACAGGGTCGCTAAGAAAATCAACGCCGAAAGCACTACTTTATTCTGAAGACCACGTTATAGCGTTTGTTTTCTGAACTTGCCTCAACATTAGCATACCAAAACTCCCATCACAAAGTAAAACTTATCACAAAAGCAAACACTAGAGACAGGTGATCAGAGAGAGGAGAGGACAGGAGATGGAGAGACAGAGACAGGTGATCAGAGAGAGGAGAGGACGGGAGATGAAGAGACAGAGACAGGTGATCAGAGAGAGGAGAGGACAGGAGATGGAGAGACAGAGACAGGTGATCAGAGAGGGGAGAGGACGGGAGATGGGGAGACAGATCTCTGTTTCAGCGTCAGTTTATGAGATGGACTGTTTTGTTCTTGGTTTTAACATTATAAAACTCATCTTTACATCCAGGAACAATTCAATAGTGTCCCCTCTTTTGTTTTCTTCTGTCCTGTGTCTCCTCAGTCTCCGTCTTTCACTGTCTCTACCGTTGTATCTGTGTAACTCAGCCGAGCTAACCAACCTGGTGACGTCACAGACTAGAGTACTGAAACATGGCGGCGCTCTTGTCACCAAAGCTGCAGGACAGATGAAACAAAGCTCCTTTTTTCTTTTAAATGCTGACATTTGTCATATTTGTTATATAATAGTTCATTAAAGTGGAAATCCATTTAGTAAAGCAGCTTAACTTAGTTGAACGCTTCACTTCCACATAAAGGGGCTGATCTGTAACTGTAAGGATACAGAAATATACACATTAATCCATTCATTAATTAATTAATCATTTCTTCCTCGTGTAATCTGATGGACATGCTTGGGACACTAACAACGGCACCATTCAAATGTGCAATTATTGTGTGTTTTTGCATTAAGAACTGTGATTTACCACTTCTCCTCATCTATGTTTCCACCTTGATCATACTGATCTTAGGATACATTATTGGTCTGACATTTAGAGGCAGAAGCTTCAAGTTTGTGGCAAAACCATCTGGTTAAACTACTTGAGTGTTTTTTACTTTATTATTTATTTATATCATTTATATGTTCAATGCTTTTGATTTTTGACTCACAGTTAGGTCGGTTGAAGTCAGGGCTGCTTCTGTGCTTCGGTTTATTTAAATCATCATCATCTACAAAAAAACAGAAAAAGTCCAGTCAAGCCTAGATATATATAATCCCTCCTGTTCACTACATGACAACAGTGGTGGTCTTTACTCGAGGTCTGCTTCCCAACCTGAACCTGACAGGTCTGGACAAATTATCAGGCTAAAATCAGGGCCGCCGACAGCGGGAGGAAACTGGGTCAGTTGTCCTGGATGTAGATGAGGATATTAACTTGATTATTGCCCCTTTGAGCACAAACATTGACGCTCACAGTTATATGTGTACTGTAGCGTTCACTAGAGAATAAATATTACGAGCTACCTGGTGTCAAGAAATGTAACAGCACTAAAGGTTAAAACAAAACACAAACACAGGACAAAGTGACCACTATGGAAACTCTGGGAAATATGAGCCGTCACTACAGTATTTCAGTACGAAGCCTCGTTTTGATCCGCTCACGTTAAACGTTTGTGTGTTTTAATCTGGATCAATAAATAAAACTGAGAGAAAGATGGCCTCAGATGCATTAAAACACAAGAGAGGACCAAGAGAGTAAGAAAAGCATCCTGTGCTCCTCTCACATCTGACTTCTTCTACCTGTTTAGATTATTTTGTTCAGTGTTGTTGAAAACACAACGGACTAATGTTACACTATACAGCTGGCTGAGCAGGGACGACAACTGGTGAGAGAAACATCCACATTTAGTGTTTATTAACTCAAATTGTGTTTATGAAGAAATCAGTCATAATGTCAGATTAATCTGTTTAACTCCCTGTTCACTGTATCTCGACACCAGAGGTCTGTACTACGAAGCAGGATTTGGCGTTAGCGAGGTAACTTCAGGGTTAACCCTTCAGGGTTTTCACTTCTTACCGGGGTAGATCACCATGGTAACTGATGCTGAACAGCTGACCTGCTCCGGAGCAGGTTATGTTCCAGATAAGAGATCAACTCGTATAAAAGCACCGCCTACTGACCAATCAGAGCTCGGTGCGGGGATCGTGTGGTAATATTACACAAATAATAAGAAGTTACAGTCATAATCAGACTAAAGACAACACAGTTTAAACTGACAGATGCAGGACATGATTCAAACTCACTTCGTAGTACAGGCCTCTGTCTGTGATGATGTCGCATCCCCAGAAGGAGCAAGATGCACGGCGAGCTATATTGTATGTCATTTCCAGTAAATATCACAATATAAAACGTGTTTTCTGTTTAAGAGTAGGCTACAAACGTAGGAAGATAGCACGTACTAATAACCCATCTTTGAAGTGGTTACGTCTCCAGTCTGATCTGGAGCTCACAGCTGATCTGTACGGGGTTTATTACATGACGTAACAGAAGTGCATAGTTAACGTCTTCAGTGTGGACGGAGAGCCAGTTAGGACACGGTGTAACATGTGGACAGTGAGAGAAGACAGTGTGTTATCCACACTAATAAAGTCTGACTGGACTCACCAGGTGATGCAGTCGCCATGATGTCACTCTGCTGGAAACATCAGAGAATAATGCACCTTCTGTTATCCAGCTTCTCTTATTTACTGACACTCAGACAGCCATAGTTCACTAATGAATGAGTTTGGACAAACAATGAAGACTTACTTGTGTCAGTGTTGCTGTCTGCTGAAGTCAAAGAGCTCTGCGTCACCAACAGTCCTGTATAACATGTCAACATCATCACAATCATCAGACAAGAATAAAAACATCAACACACAGTTTATAGTTTAAGATGAAACCGTCATGGTGGACAGTTTGATTTCATTTGGTTGCTCTTGAATATATTCTATTATTAAGAGCAAAAGGGTATAAAAGGAACCACAACACACACAAGCACAAATATACAGTGTTGTAAAACCATTCTAAGATAAATATCATCATATAAAACATATTTAAACATTGATTCATTCCTTATCTGTGTTCTCTGTGCCCAAGAAATCACCTGTATCTTGTCTGAATGATTTTAGACCTGTAGCCTTAAAGGGACTATTTGTAACTTTGTAAGCGTATAAATGTAGCGAGTTGTCACACATGCGCGCTCGCATATGCGCGTTCGCTTGTAGCCGCTGTACCCTCCTCCTCTGCCTGCTCTCCTTCACTCAGACAGCTCAGCTCGCTCCACCTCTAGACGTGAACGCGCGCTCACTCCTCACTGCAGGAGAGTTAGTTTAGCTCTGAGAATATCTAGTGAATGTTCAGTGGACGTTTGTGCAGAAATAACTGCTGCAGCTCCTCCAGACCAACAGAGGTTTCCCGTGTCTTGTGAAGTGACGGAGCTCTACAGAGATTTACGTTGTCTTCTCGTTACCGACCGGGTGCCGGTGTCTCCTCTGCTCTCTCCGGCTGCGGGAGGAGAGAGCAGGGAGACACGCTGCAGAGCCCCGCTGCCTCAGCCTGCACTTAGGCAGGAAAAGCCAACACTAGGATCAGATCTAAATCATGTTCATGAAGAGGCCTTTGTCTGGTCAGCTAACATTACTGCCAAGCAGCTGAAATATAGAGTGATATTGTGGTTTTAGCTGACGTGTGTCGCCTCACTGTTTTGAGCGATGCTCGTTCAGGTATATTTAGAGCGAGCAAGCGCGAGCCCGACGCTGACTTTTGTTGATTTCACGGCCACAGGTTTCGCTGTTAAGAAGCATTTCTGAAAGTTACAAATAGTCCCTTTAACATCTGTGATAATGAAGTGTTTCGAGCAACTGGTTAAGGCATACATAAATAACAACATATCTGCCAATATTGACACATTACAGTTTGCATATGGGTCTAACAGAGCTGTGGATGATGATGTTTCACTGGCTTTATATACTCTGCTAAAACATCTGGAGGGAAAAAACACATATGTCAGAATGCTGTTTGTTGATTACAGCAGTGCTTTCAATACAATCGTACCATCTCTTCTAGTATCTAAGCTGACAGACCTCGGCCTCTGTAATTCCATCTGCAGGTGGATACAAGATTTTCTGACATGCCGACTCCAGACAGTAAGAGGAGGAAACAGATACTCATCTACCACAGTTCTGAATACCGGTGCTCCACAAGGTTGCTGTCTCAGTCCCTTACTGTATAGTCTGTACACATATGACTGTGTGGCTAAACATCATACAAACAAATTTTATTCTCAGGTATTGTCTTATTTATTGTAATATTTATCAACTGTACCATTTATAGATTTTAAGGGCTGAGAGAGAGCCATCAGGGTACACTGTACTTTTAAATGCATATGACAAATAAACTTGAAACTCTACTGACAAAACTATCAGTAGCTGCAAACCTTCGGTCATGCATACAAGTTATGTAGAACTACTTCGTTCCTCAAACCTGTTTTTTCACCCTCATGTTGGTGTGATCTACAGAGACACTTTAAAACAGATTCTTTTATAAGCATGGGAGATTTTAAAAACAGGATTAAGGCCTGTTTGAAAATGTAGCTACGTGTCCTGCTACTGAACAGGCTCATGGAACACGATCCAATGTCTACCGGTACAAACATTTACTGTAAACTGCCCCAACTAACATTTAATTTATTCTACTTTATTGTCATACAGACGTCAACAACATAAAGTAAATAGATTGTATTTAGGATAAAATATACCCTTATATAGTCTAGAAAACGGTAGATCTGTTCATTAGATTGTAAATTGCTGTGTGTGTGTGTGTGTGTGTGTGTGTGTGTGTGTGTGTGTGTGTGTACAACATATATTTATTATTTTTTACCCCAAGCAGCAGCTATAACCCTATAATTTATTATATGTTCAACTGTGCAGTACTGAAATTAACAGTACAATAATGTAGTGCAATAATCTGGTTTACTAACACTGCATTTATTTATACAGAACATTTAAACTAATATTCTTATTTTTCACTATTCTATATCAATATAATACAGACGCTCATAATGAATAAATAATATAAAGGTATTGTTCCAGTAGAGATGGTTCCTGTTCCTCTAAGCAGGACTCAGTCCACAGTAGAGATGGTTCCTGGTCCTCTAAGCAGGACTCAGTCCACAGTAGAGATGGTTCCTGGTCCTCTAAGCAGGACTCAGTCCACAGTAGAGATGGTTCCTGGTCCTCTAAGCAGGACTCAGTCCACAGTAGAGATGGTTCCTGGTCCTCTAAGCAGGACTCAGTCCACAGTAGAAATACAGACTGCAGCTGTTATTCATGTGCAGGTGTTTGTTCAACAGGTAACAGACTACAGAGAGAAACACTGCTGCTCTGATAACTCTGTTTCTTTATTAGTATTAGATCAGTTCAGACATAATCAGCTGATCCAGCTGTGATCCAGCTGTGATCAGCTGATCCAGCTGTGATCAGCTGATCCAGCTGTGATCAGCTGCTGTTGTCATCAGAAACGGACGTCGCTTCAGTTACACTGCGCATGCACGTGTTAAACCCAGAGACTACTGTCGGCCTGTGACTCAGCCTCCTTCCAAAGGCCTTGCTTCTGCTGAGGCTGAGCATCTAAAATGGAGTTACCTCAGATATTAACACACCGGAAACAGTCTGTATGGCGTCAAAACAGCCTCAGAAGTATTCACAAACAAATATAAAACACAATGCACATATAAATGTAGAGTGATCTGCATCTGTGCCTCTAATTTACAACTAGAATTTCATCATTCTGTAAATACATTGTCATAATTTGACTAAATCCTCCTCATTTACAGACTTAAAAACATTCACAGCCCTTATATTCATTTGTGATTTTGTTTTATAGTTTAAACTGATTGAATCGACGTCCTCTGATTCCTCTGATTCCTCTGATTCCAGTAAAAGAGTTTTCTTGCAGACTGTCGGACAGTATTTCTGATCGGATGTTACCGTGAGTCTGTAAATCATTAATCACCGTGACTGATCCTCGTTTACCGACAGACTTCACTTCTCTAGAGGACTTTGACTTGATCACCTCTATCGATCTGGTTTTAGTAGTTTAACGTTACTCACCAGCTGAAGCTTCTGCTGCGACATCAGAGCAGGACAAGAAACAACACGAAGTTAAAAGTGAAAGTAAAAAACAAGAACAAGGCGTGACTCCTGTTCATCAAAGAATGTGAGGAAAACAAAGTTTATTTATTCTTTAAAACTACATATTCTTTATTCCATTCTTGAACATTTTGATTTCTCTTAACATGTTTTAATTAAATTTAATATTATCTGTAATGTGTGTTAAATTATGACATTTTATTAATTATATTCCAGTGATATTTGAAACTTGTTTTCTTCCTCATATCCAAAATCATCACCATGACAACCTCTTCTCAGAATATCTACAGAAATAAATCCCATGAAATGTGAAGAATTATTTCATTTTATTACACATTAAACCTGATAACTTTATATCAGTGAAGTGTCTACAAATGCACGTTTGTTTCAGCTCCTCAGCCTGTTAAATAGTGATGCTTATTTCTTGGTTATGATTTGTAGTGAGGCAGACAGACAGACAGACAGACAGACAGGCAGACAGACAGACAGACAGACAGACAGACAGGCAGACAGACAGACAGACAGACAGACAGACAGACAGGCAGACAGACAGAGAGGCAGACAGACAGACAGACAGACAGACAGACAGACAGACAGACAGACAGCATCTCATTAAAGACTGAACTCTCAAATGGAAAGCTGTAACCAGCAGTGTTCTGTGAGGCTCCAATCATCAGAGGTTGATGCTACAGCGCCACCTGCTGGACATGGAGGTTATCAGACAGAGCATGGCTCCCTGTGCACAAACAGAGCTGTAAGATCATTGCTTTCAAAGAGTTACACATATTGGAGACATGAGAGTGAAATGATCCTCTCGTCTCTCACAGGTTAATTTCTTTTGATTGAATTGGACTGAGGATGATCAATGATCAATATTCAATTCTGACAGCTGATGTCAGCCTAGTGCGGTTAAATGATCACCGCCCTCATCACCGATAGACTGCATTCACAAATATCAATAAATATATTTGGAGGTGTTTTAGTTTGAGTTGAGTTCACTCACAAGATGATTAACCAGGAAGAAAAGAGTCAGAACATGATCAGACGTGTTTCTAAATATTTCATAAATCACAATGAAATGTTTTAAATATGAATATAAAATTGTATTTTATATAAAACTAACCTATTTTGATTGAGTGCTACAAATAATCCAAGCTTATAAAATGTTTTACAGGATTTTTATTTTTGAACTCAGCTCTAAACATATTTTAAATCATGTGAAATAAATGTAGACATTAAACTCTTTTTCAACATTTTTATTTCTTTGATGTGAAGTTTAAATCATATTTACACAGGATGTTTTCTTCTTATTCATTTCATACATGCTCTTCCTCATATCTGAGATATTTAGTCTGACTATCTTTAACCAGAATATCTGAAGAACTCAAATACATTTCTATGAAATCTTGATAGAGGAAGATTCACACAGGATCAAAATATTGTCAAAGTAAAGTTGTGGAGCATAACGTCTGTGTGCAGGTTGTTTCTCTTCTGTTTCTTTTTTACAGGAATACAACGAAAAACTCACAAATGACAAATGTTTAACCATGACATATTTCAAATGATACAACAGTCAACATTAAATGTGGTGAGCAAAATAAAGATTACTACAATATTTCAAACCTCCAACAGATATGACACTTGATGTTAGAGCTCCATCTGCTGGACAAAACAATACAAACATTATAACAGGAACCATCAACTGAAAGATGATCAATGTGATTATACAGGAGGTGGACAAACATATTTAAACTGTACAGAATAATGTGTTGCGGTTGTTAAGACTGTTGTATTTGTCCATGTGAAGCATTCCTGGATATTTTGAACATTGGCCAAGTATTCCAAGTATACTAGCTATACTCTGAATACTTTGACAGTATCCTCAGTAACAGTAGTATCCTGAGATCAAGGACATACAGAAATACATAGAGGTGAGTAAAGAAGTTTCAGATTCAGTCCACACTGAATTAAAGGGAAAACACTTTATTATTATTTTTTTATAATGGTAAGCAAAGAAAGAACAATTAAAAGATTCATCTGAATTATGACTTAAATTGATGTAGGCCTTATCAAGCTATAAAGCATCCATTCTTATTTGACATGTAACAAAAACATATATATGATATTCATGTTTGCTTAATATTTAATATTTGCTGTGATATTTGTGAGTTGGGTGTTGCACAGAAAACAGGTTGAATGACATCTTAACATTTCATTCCACTTACATTACCAACATCATGTTCTTTCTCATTTTCAAAAGAAAACAAAGATCGTCTCTAAAGACCAAGCAGAATTTACAGCTGTTGAAGTCTTTCTTTAAAGGGACAGTGTGTAACATCTGGCGGCATCTAGCAGTGAGGTTGCTAACTAATATTATTGGATTTTCTTTTGTCTCAAAACATACATCCTCTCTCTCCCTCTCTCTCTCTCTCTCTCTCTCTCTCTCTCTCTCTCTCTCTCTCTCTCTCTCTCTCAAAACATCCTCTGGGAACCATGAATGTCTGTATTTCATGGCAATCCATCCAATAGTTGAGCCATTTCAGTCTGGATCAAAGTGGTGGACAGACTGATGACATCGCCATCTGTAAATACAAACCGCTGGCATGGCTAAATCATTAAATGCCTCATGAGATGGAACACTTACTGGGTTCGTCAACTTCATTCAGAAGTTTCTGCATCAACTTACATAATTGATTTTCATGTTTGTTCAGCAGGATTCTCTTTTCCTCCTCCTTTTCTACCTTCTCCATTTCCTCTTTGTGTGTTTTCAGCAACTCATTGATTTGATCAAGATTTGTGCTGTTTTTGGTCACACACTTCACAAGGTCAGATATTTCTCTCTGTTTTCTCTCTATCTCTTCAACATTGCTTTCTGCAAGTGCCTCTAAGATGTTATATGCCATGTCACCTGTGTCTTTCATTTGTTTCTCATGCTCTTGCTTCTGAGCTGTGAAATCATTTTTGTGTTTCTCTTTAAATTCATTGAACTCTTCAGCCTTCTCTCTGGCGTCATCTTCATACTCCTTCTTCAGATTCTCAATTTTTTTCTTATGATCCTCCTCGATGTCTTTTTTCTCTTTTTTCTCCTGTTTCCTTCTGATTCGGTCCTCTTCATTTCTTTCCTTTTCATATGTTTCTCTTTCCTGTTTGTATTCTTGTTGAAGTTTTCTTAATCTTGTTTGCTCCTCTTGTCGTCTCTGTTCATCTTCTTGATATCGTTTGTGCCACATTTCTTTTTGTGTTTTCTCCCAGTTCTCTCGTTCTTTTCTCATCTCTTCTCTGGTCTCCTTCAGTTTTCTGTCAATGATTTCCTTTGATTCTGACTCCGATCTTATTTTTTGCTCCAAACTTTCAAGTTTTTGTTCCCACTCCTGTTGTTGATTTTCTTCTTGTTGTTTTCTCTTCTTGTCCTCTTCTTCTCTCATTTCCTGTTCTCTCTTTGTCTTCTCATGTTCCTTCTTTATGTTTTCTTCCTTTTCTTCAAGTTGTTTTTCTCTCTGTTTTCTCTCCTTTTCAGTTTCTGCTCTCTGTTCTTCTATTCTTCTTTTCATTGCTTGCATTTCTTCCTCGTGTTTTCTTCCAAGTTCCTCCCTCTCTCTCTTCATCTCTTCTTCCTTCTCCTTCAGGATCCTCTCCACTTCCTTCTTTATAGCTGCCTCGGCCTCTTGCAGCATCTCATTGGTGTAGCAGCTGCCTCCATTCTTCTTCACCATGTTGTCAATCTTGGTTATCAGATCACTGACTTGTGTGCAGTTTTCTTTATCACGGTTATTGAACACATGGTATCTTCCTCCACAGTCAACAACCAGCCTCTTAAAGGAATCATCACATTCCTTTTCAATGTATTCATCAATCGACCGCTCCTCATCCTCCAGGTTATCTCCATGTGTGAAAAGAATGATGGTGAACTTTTCTGAATTTGTCCCAAAGCCTTTCTTGATGAGTTTTAATGTCTCCTTCTCCTCTTGTGTGAGTCTGCCAATGTTTAACACCAGCAGGAAGACATGTGGTCCTGGAGCCAGAAGACTGATGCACTTTAACATCTCCTCATGAACCTCTTCATGGGACAAAGTTGTGTCAAACAGACCGAGAGTGTCGACCACAACAACAGGACGACCGTTCACTTCAGTCTGTTCTTTCTGACAAAGTTTGGTGACTGACGTTTGGCTTGATTTGGCTTCAAACGCCTTTCTTCCTAGAATGGTGTTTCCTGAAGAGCTCTTTCCACAGCCAGTCTTCCCTATCAGCACAATCCTGAGACACTCTGGGCTCTGCTTCTCATCATCACCTGTAAAATAAGAAGAAGACCTGGTGTTACCTTAAATGTTGACTTGTTACTACAGTACACTGTAGGCCCAAGGCTGTGATGTAGAACATGGTTTAGGACACTGAAAACAGTTAAATTCAAATTACTTACACGTTATCTCATTCTTCTTTTTCAGCCTCTCAAGTTCACCTTGTTGCATGTTGATGTGTTTCTCTTGTTGTAAGACCTTTTCCATTTGTGCACGAGCAAATGTTTCCGTTGTATAGCAGTATGGTTCATTTTTAGATTGACTATTGTTTTCCACATCTTCCAACAGCTCTGGGATCTGCTGCTGGTCCTTGATGTTGAGAACAACATATCTTCCTCCACAACTCTGACAGAGCTCCTGGATCTCCTTGCTTTCCTTCAGGAAGTTAACATCTTGAGCTGTAGGATCTGACTCCACAGTGAACAGAATCATGGTGAAGTCATTGACTGGAGAGCTGAATGTGTTCTGGATGGTCTTTAACTCTCCCTTGTCTTCATCAGTGAGGGGACCCACAGGTAGGACCAGGATGAAGGCATGGACGCCCTCAGGATCACAGAGGGAGATACACCTGAATGATTCCTCCATCACTGCCTCCTGAGGGTTTCCATACAAGGCAGGAAGCTCCACCAGAGAAACCCGACGTCCCCACACCTCTCCCTGATGTTTAACACACTCTGATGAGCTGGAGACTGGATGAAGCTCTGTCTGACCTAAAATGGCCTTGGCTGCTGAAGTCTTCCCTGCTCCTCTCCTCCCACACAGAACCAGGTTTACAGCTGGTTTCATGTGTCCAGACTTTGGTCTGATGATCTCTTCAGTGAAGGTGAGGAAGGTTTCTTTGTTTTCACGCACAATGTTTTCAATCTTCTCCATTAACAGTGTGTGGTTCATTTCGACCACGCTGTAGTGTCTTCCTCCACAGTCTTTAAGGAGCTGACGAACAGTGACACTCATTTCACTCCCCTCATGTGTACTGATGACCATTGAGTGTTTAAACGCATCTTGACCAAACAAGCTCAGAATGAACTTCAGTGTTTGTTTGTTCTTCTCTGTGAACTCAGAAGGCTTCACTAACAGCAGGAGGACATTTGGTCCAGGACGACAAAGACTGATGCACTTCTTTATCTCTTCTGTGACTGCTTCCACAGACAGACTGAAGATGTTCTGAGTTTTCACCAATGTTAGAGGATTTCCTCTCCACTGTCCATCGGCAACCTCACATTGCTTGGTTATTTTTCTCTGAGCGATGAAGTTGCACAGCATTGTCTTTTTGTCCTTTTTTCCAAACATCACAATCCTGAGTTGACATGCTATGAAATCACAAAGACAAAAATAGTTATAAGATGATTCAGATGAGCACATTCTCATCACTCATCAATTCATCACTTTTGCAATTCGTCATTAATTTAAGTATATGAACCATAATTTTCCATGGTACTAATACCTAAATTAGCATACCTGTCTGGAATAGTTTGCTCATTATAAGTTTTTTTAAGTAAGCAACATTATTGCCATCTCACTTGATGCAATTATCCGCTCCCATGGTTTCTCATACCACTGCTATGCGGACGATACCCAACTCTTTCTATCATTCCCGCCAGAAGACACTACAGTCTCGGCACGGATCTCACTGATATCTCTAAATGGATGAAAGAACGCCACCTTCAGCTCAACCTATCTAAGACTGAGCTCCTTGTCATCCCAGCCAGTCCCTCTACACAACCACAGATCAATATCCAGCTTCGACCAACCAAACTCATACCCACAAAGTCTGCCTGGAATCTGGGTGTCATGATTGACAGTGTTGCATTACTGCTACTGTATGTATCTGGACAATAACAACATGTGATTTACTTACACTGGTGGGACGGGGTATATTTTCTGGGAACTTTCACCTCTATGAAAGAAACACTCATGTTTGTACATTTGATTTGTTTCGCTTAAACTCGTCTGTTGCATCCTGCTTAGATTGTCTGGTTCGTTACTGAAGTAGTTCATCAGTCTGGTTGTCTCTGTGTGTTGTGCGCTACTGTGTTTAACTTTACACTCGTTAGCCTGGAGCTAACTTCGCCGGAAAAAGGGCTCAACTGTATGGGACTGTCGGGTCTTTTCTGTGCTCTCAGAGGCTGGATACTCTGATTTGGCATGCTTACACACCCCTGATCAATGCTGTCTGCTGACTATCCTGCCTGCTCTCCTGGTTTCCAAGTGATTCCTGTGGTTTACCGCTAACACGGAGGTTGCTCCGTCACAGTACGCGGTCACTGCCCACCGGCTAACCTGCTGCACGTCCCGGCGGCGTGTTTTGGTCTCCCCGCCCGGGTGAAGCCTGCAGCTCTGTGGCTACAGCCAACACACTCGACCCCTCCACCTCTGCCTGGCTGGCTTCGTAGCCTCATCATCATCAGGATTACAAAACTGTTGGATTACAGTGTTTCAGAACTCTCCACACCATCATGTTGGTCATCAAACTCCTCATCTGGATCATTCTGTGTTTCACCGTCAAAAGCGCCACCCTGCCGCTGAAATACTCTGCAACGGAGCTGTTGTCTCTCCGATCCCACTACACGATCCCTCCAGCTCTGTTTGCTCATCGTGACATCCTCAAACGACCCAGATATGTGCATCGTGGATCACGTCGGAACTTTCAGTACACTAAGCACAATAACAACACAAGCATTTGCTTGTTCTGGTCCACTGAGCCTCGCCCCCCTCGCACTGCCACCCGTACTGTCAATCACCGTGTGTTATCCCCCCTGCATAAAGCAGCCACCTATGCACCACTTGATGGTTTAAAACTGGCTCTTTATAATATCAGATCTCTCACTAGCAAGGGTTTGCTGGTTCATGAGTTTATAATGGACAACAAGCTGGACTTTTTATGCCTCACTGAGACTTGGCAACAGCCAAACGACTTCTCCCAGCTTAATGAAGCTGTCCCACCTGGTTTTGCATATATTAGCAGACCTCGTGCATCCGGGAGGGTGGGTGGTCTTGCTGTGCTCTATCGTGACAGCATGAAAGTCAGTCCAGTCACCATCCCTCATCATTCCACTTTTGAATGTTTAGCTGTAAAACTCACAGGCTCCACACCCATCATCATTATCACCATCTACAGACCACCAAAGCCCTCTGCCCTCTTTCTCACTGAACTTTCAGCATTATTAACCTCTGTGTGTGCCATGTCCCATACTGTCATCCTTTTGGGTGACTTTAACATCCATATTGACGACCCTTCCAGTGGTCTTACCAATGATTTCACCTCACTCCTTGAATGTCTCGATATCACACAACATGTCAATTTCCTGACCCCGTAACAAAGGTCACATACTTGATTTAATCTGCTGCACTGGTATCACCCCTCATAGCCTCACTGATGCCGACCTCCCCATCTCTGACCACAAACTTGTACTATTTGAGGTTTATGCCCCAATATCAAAAATAAAAGAGGACCATCTCCGTCAGAAACATTAAACACATCAACCCCACAGATCTCATCACCCTTATTAACTCCTCCCCCAATCCTCCCCCATCCTCCTCCCCTGCTGAACTGGTGAGTCATTACAATAACTGTCTCTCCTCGTCCATGGATACTCTGGCCAGCCTGAAAACCTGCACAGTCTCCTTCATCCACACCGCTCCCTGGTACACCGCTGACCTCCGCCATCTTAAAACCCCCGGTCGTCGACTCGAGCAGTTGTCCAAAAAGACTTGACTTTCAGTGCACATCCAACAATACAGAGAACACCTACACCTCTACAAGAATGCTCTCTTCACCGCCAAATCCTCCTACTACTCCAACCTCATCAGTACCGGTCAAGGTAACACCAGAACCCTCTTTTCAACAGTTAACCACCTTCTTCAGCCTCCGAGAACCCTCCCCCCAAATACCTCCACTGATCACTGCACTGCCTCTCTGCAATTCTTTGAAAACAAAATCAACACCAAAACTGAATTTATAACCAATGAAGAAGTCACAGCTTTTTTAAGGTGGACTTGGGAATGTGTCATCTGTCATCATCATGAAACTTGCACACTCACCAGTGACCCACACCTGCAAACACTGTCAATCTAAATGTTAATATACAGAAGAATAATTCTGACTCAGTGCAGTTTAACTCACTGTCGGGTAGCAGCCTATGGATGCTGCTGCTGCGCCGCCTCACAGGTTGCAGATCATCTGACACTATAAGGATACAGAACATCAATTCATTCACATGTAATCTTTAATTAAAAGAGACACTGTTTCTGGAAGAACAAATTGCTGTTGATTAGTTTTTTTATGTTTACATGTGTTTTTACTTGTCATAGTTAAATCAGCAGTGGGTAGAAATGGAGCAAATATGGTTAGTTCTTTCTATAATAATAATAATAATAATATTATATATTATATAACTATATTAATAATAATATAATAATAATAATAATATTTCTCTTGCTGGGCTTAAAGCGGAAGTGAAGCGTTCAACCAAGTTAAGCTGGTTTACTAAAAGGAGTTCCACTCTAATGGACTATTATAAAACAAACATGACAAATATAAAGCATTTAAAAGAAAATGTTTCATCTTTTGTGACAAGAGTGCCGCCATGTTCCAATACTCTAGCCTGTGACGTCACAAGGTTGGTTGGCTCGGCTGAGTTACACAGATACAACGGTTGTTCCAGGATGTAAAGATGAGTTTTACAATGTTTAAAGACAAGGACAAAACAGTCCATTTCATAAACTGATGCTGAAACGGAGATCATTAACGTTACTGCAGCGCTGGCTAGTGGCACTTGAACAGTCTGAATGAGACAGCAGAGGAGGAGAGACAGGTGATCAGAGAGGGGAGAGGACAGGAGATGGAGAGACAGAGACAGGTGATCAGAGAGAGGAGAGGACGGGAGATGGGGAGACAGAGACAGGTGATCAGAGAGAGGAGAGGACAGGAGATGGAGAGACAGAGACAGGTGATCAGAGAGAGGAGAGGACGGGAGATGGAGAGACAGAGACAGGTGATCAGAGAGAGGAGAGGACGGGAGATGGAGAGACAGAGACAGGTGATCAGAGAGAGGAGAGGACAGGAGATGGAGAGACAAAGACAGGTGATCAGAGAGAGGAGAGGACAGGAGATGGAGAGACAGTCAGATGGACTCAGTGCCTGTCGGAGGACTCTTTCAGTGCCTCTAGCCAGCGCTGCAGTAACGTTACTGATCTCCGTTTCAGCGTCAGTTTATGAGATGGACTGTTTTGTTCTTGGTTTTAACATTATAAAACTCATCTTTACATCCAGGAACAATTCAATAGTGTCCCCTCTTTTGTTTTCTTCTGTCCTGTGTCTCCTCAGTCTCCGTCTTTCACGGTCTCTACCGTTGTATCTGTGTAACTCAGCCGACCTAACCAACCTGGTGACGTCACAGACTAGAGTACTGAAACATGGCGGCGCTCTTGTCACCAAAGCTGCAGGACAGATGAAACAAAGCTCCTTTTTTCTTTTAAATGCTGACATTTGTCATATTTGTTATCTAATAGTTCATTAGAGTGGAAATCCATTTAGTAAAGCAGATTAACTTGGTTGAACGCTTCACTTCCACATAAAGGGGCTGATCTGTAACTGTAAGGATACAGAAATATACACATTATTTCATTCATTAATTAATCATTTCTTCCTCGTGTAATCTGATGGACATGCTTGGGACACTAACAACGGCACCATTCAAATGTGCAATTATTGTGTGTTTTTGCATTAAGAACTGTGATTTACCACTTCTCCTCATCTATGTTTCCACCTTGATCATACTGATCTTAGGATACATTATTGGTCTGACATTTAGAGGCAGAAGCTTCAAGTTTGTGGCAAAACCATCTGGTTAAACTACTTGAGTGTTTTTTACTTTATTATTTATTTATATCATTTATATGTTCAATGCTTTTGATTTTTGACTCACTGTCAGGTCGGTTGAAGTCAGGGCTGCTTCTGCGCTTCGGTTTATTTAAATCATCATCATCTACAAAAAAACAGAAAAAGTCAAGTCAAGCCTAGATATATATAATCCCTCCTGTTCACTACATGACAACAGTGGTGGTCTTTACTCGAGGTCTGCTTCCCAACCTGAACCTGACAGGTCTGGACAAAGTATCAGGCTAAAATCAGGGCCGCCGACAGCGGGAGGAAACTGGGTCAGTTGTCCTGGATGTAGATGAGGATATTAACTTGATTATTGACACTTTGAGCACAAACATTGACACTCACAGTTATATGTGTACTGTAGCGTTCACTAGTGAATAAACATTACGAGCTACCTGGTGTCAAGAAATGTAACAGCACTAAAGGTTAAAACAAAACACAAACACAGGACAAAGTGACCACTATGGAAACTCTGGGAAATATGAGCCGTCACTACAGTATTTCAGTACGAAGCCTCGTTTTGATCCGCTCACGTTAAACGTTTGTGTGTTTTAATCTGGATCAATAAATAAAACTGAGAGAAAGTTGACCTCAGATGCATTAAAACACAAGAGAGGACCAAGAGAGTAAGAGAAGCATCCTGTGCTCCTCTCACATCTGACTTCTTCTACCTGTTTAGATTATTTTGTTCAGTGTTGTTGAAAACACAACGGACTAATGTTACACTATACAGCTGGCTGAGCAGGGACGACAACTGGTGAGAGAAACATCCACATTTAGTGTTTATTAACTTGAATTGTGTTTATGAAGAAATCAGTCATAATGTCAGATTAATCTGTTTAACTCTCTGTTTACTGTATCTCGACACCTGAGATCTGTACTACGAAGCAGGATTTGGCGTTAGCGAGGTAACTTCAGGGTTTAACCCTTCAGGGTTTTCCGTCATACGAAGGTGGTTCACTTCTTACCGGGGTAGATCACCATGGTAACTGATGCTGAACAGCTAACCTGCAGGTTATGTTCCAGATAAGAGATCAACTCGTATAAAAGCACCGCCTACTGACCAATCAGAGCTCAGTGCGGGGTTCGTATGGTAATATTACACACATACCAAGAAGTTTAAGTCATAATTAGACTAAAGACAACACAGTTTAAACTGACAGATGCAGGAAGGACAGCTGGATTTATGCTGTGGGTGTTTACTGCTTTGAATCATGTTTTTTTATTTATTTTTTTACTTGCTGCAAAGTCTGTTTCACACCGCCGGAGACGAGGACACAGCTGAGAGAAGGCTGAAATAGTCATACACGCCACATTGTAATTAATGGATATAATGAGGTGTAATCCATTCATCCTTTACATATAGTAATGCTATTTATATCTATATAACTATATCTATATCTGACTTTTGAGTGTTCCGTTAAAGGGACTGTTTGTAACTTTCTAAGCGTATAAATGTACCGGGTCGGGACACATGCGCGCTCGCGTTTGCGCGCTCGCGTGTGGCCGTTGCCTCTCCTCCTCTGCCTGCTTGCCTTCACTCAGACAGCGCGCGCGTTCTCGCGTACTCGCTCCACCTCTAGACGTGAACGCGCGCTCACTCCACACTGCAGAAGAGTTAGTTTAGCTCTGAGAATATCTAGTGAATGTTCAGTGGACGTTTGTGCAGAAATAACTGCTGCAGCTCCTCCAGACCAACAGAGGTTTCCCGTGTCTTGTGAAGTGACGGAGCTCCGCAGAGAGAAACCTTGTCATCTCGTTACCGACCGGGTGCCGGTGTCTCCCTGCTCACTCAGGCTGCGGGCGGAGACGACAAGTTACTCTGCGGAGCCCCGCTGCATCAGCTTGCGCTGAGGCAGGAAAAGCCAACACTAGGATCAGCATTTATTCATGGAGAGACCTTGGTCTGGTCAGCTAACATTACTGCCAAGCAGCTGAACTATAGAGTGATATTGTGCTTTTAGCTGACGTGTGTCGCCTCACTGTGTTGAGCGATGCTCCTTCATGTCTATTTAGAGCGCGCAAGCGAACAGGACGCTGACTTTAGTTGACTTAACGGCCACAGATGTCGCTGTTAACAAGCATTTCTGAAAGTTACAAACAGTCCCTTTAAGGGGACACATTTAAATAAATGAAATCTATAAAACAAAAATGTGATATCTCATCACTCTCTCTGTACATGACATCACTTTCTGTTTGTTCTGTTGATAGGATGTTTTGAGAATACGTACCAGTATCCATATATGAAGATTTAAAGCTTCCAACTATTCGATACAGCCCTAGAATGGTCTTATATTAGTAAGTTTCATATTGTGTTTACTGAATAGGAGGGCACTCAGTTTACTATTTGTCGCTGTCCATTGAGGGGTGTTGCTGAATTGACGTTGCCTTGGCATATTGTGAAGGGAGGGAAGGGACAGGTCTGTGGTCCTTGGCCAGTGGACCCTCTGCCTCCGCTGTCTCTCAATCCAGTTGTCAATCAACAACTCCATCTGACAAATGAAGCAGCTCTCCGCTCTGATCTGAACTCATCAGCCACTCCTGACTAACTTCACCCCGCCTACCACCACCTCCTCTTTCCAAAGCAGCAGCTGGGTTCAGCAGTCAGTCTGGTTCTCTCAATGAATCAATGAAGCAGGCTAAGATACTAATGGTATAAGGGATGCCAAACCGCAGCCATTTTCAGACCAAACAGTTCTGGGGACTCCTTGAGAGGAACTGTCCTCTGGGAAGCTCCCCCGAGAACTACATATCTCAAGGGCTTTTCTTTCTTTTCTGCGTGCGGCTTGTTCGCTATGTTTCACAAGCTCGCTTTTTAGTAATATAAAAATAAATAATCAACTCTGTTCCATGCCACAATCATATAAACTCAAGCAAAATAGCTGCCATGAAAGTACCTTTTGAAATTTCATTTAGAATTTGCTGTCGTTCTTTGGCTCAGTGGGTTTGTGCTCATGAACAAATTAACTTCTGGACTTCACTGTCGGTCCCTTTGTCCGTGTTTTCTTCCATTTAGTTAGTTACGAGCTGTTATCTGTGTTTTGGGTTGTCTGTTGTGAATCTAGATGTTAATATACAGAAGAATAATTGTGACTCAGTGCAGTTTAACTTACTGTGAGGTTGCAACCTTTCGTAGCTGCTGCTCCGCTTCCCAGGTTGCAGATAATCTGACACTATAAGAATACAGAACATTGATTCATTCACATGTAATCTTTATTAAAAGAGACATTGTTTGTGGAAGAACACATTGCTGTTGATTAGTTGTTTTATCTGTATATGTGTTTTTACTTGTCCTAGTTAAAGCAGCAGTGGGTAGAAATGGAGCAAATATGGTTAAAAAAGTTATTTCTATAAAACGGTCTCTATATCCTGACAGTAGTGCATGAGACAGGTAATCTGACAAACATCATGTGCCTCGGTGTCCTCCGGTGCTCCTAACGGCATCTGCAAGATTTCACACACCGGAGGAAAACAACCAATCAGAGCTGATCTGGAGCCTGCCGTCTCTGAGCAGCTGTCAATCACACGCAAACTCCGATCAAACGGTCAAACTAGGCAGCGCTGATCAAATATGCTTCGTTGATAACTTTGACTTTGTAACGGGAGTTTTGGTATGCTAATGTAACAGCACTAAAGGTTAAAACAAAACACAAACACATGACAAAGCGACAACTATGGAAACTCTGGGAAATATGAGCCGTCACTACAGTATTTCAGTACGAAGCCTCGTTTTGATCCGCTCACGTTAAACGTTTGTGTGTCTTAATCTAGATCAATAAATAAAACTGAGAGAAAGATGACCTCAGATGCATTAAAACACAAGAGAGGACCAAGAGAGTAAGAAAAGCATCCTGTGCTCCTCTCACATCTGACTTCTTCTACCTGTTTAGATTATTTTGTTCAGTATTGTTGAAAACACAACGGACTAATGTTACACTATACAGCTGGCTGACCTCACTTCGTAGTACAGACCTCTGTCTGTGTCACTGCCTGTGATGATGTCACATCCCAGGCACGAGCAAAATGCACGGCGAGCTATATTGTATGTCATTTCCAGTAAATATCACAATATAAAACGTGTTTTCTGTTTAAAAAGTAGGCTACAAACGTAGGAAGATAGCACGTACTAATAACCCATCTTTGAAGTGGTTACGTCTCCAGTCTGATCTGGAGCTCACAGCTGATCTGTGCGTGGTTTATTTACATGACGTAACAGAAGTGCATAGTTAACGTCTTCAGTGTGGACGGAGAGCCAGTTAGGACACGGTGTAACATGTGGACAGTGAGAGAAGACAGTGTGTTATCCACACTAATAAAGTCTGACTGGACTCACCAGGTGATGCAGTCGCCATGATGTCACTCTGCTGGAAACATCAGAGAAGAATTCACCTGGAGGGAAGAATACAAATAATGTAGCTTCTCTTATTTACTGACACTCAGACAGCCATAGTTCACTAATGAAGGAGTTTGGACAAACAATGAAGACTTACTTGTGTCAGTGTTGCTGTCTGCTGAAGTCAAAGAGCTCTGCGTCACCAACAGTCCTGTATAACATGTCAACATCATCACAATCACCAGACAAGAATAAAAACATCAACATACAGTTTATAGTTTAAGATGAAAACCGTCATGGTGGACAGTTTGATTTCATTTGGTTGCTCTTGAATATATTCTATTTTTAAGAGCAAAAGGGTATAAAAGGAACCACAACACACACAAGCACAAATATACAGTGTTGTAAAACCATTCTAAGATAAATATCATCATATAAAACATATTTAAACATTGATTCATTCCTCATCTGTGTTCTCTGTGCCCAAGAAATCACCTGTATCTTGTCTGAATGATTTTAGACCTGTAGCCTTAACATCAGTGATAATGAAGTGTTTCGAGCAACTGGTTAAGGCATACATAAATAACAACATATCTATCAATATTGACACATCACAGTTTGCATATGGGTCTAACAGAGCTGTGGATGATGCTGTTTCACTGGCTTTATATACCGTGCTAAAACATCTGGAGGGAAAAAACACATATGTCAGAATGCTGTTTGTTGATTACAGCAGTGCTTTCAATACAATCGTACCATCTCTTCTAGTATCTAAGCTGACAGACCTCGGCCTCTGTAATTCCATCTGCAGGTGGATACGAGATTTTCTGACATGCCGACTCCAGACAGTAAGAGTAGGAAACAGATACTCATCTACCACAGTTCTGAATACCGGTGCTCCACAAGGTTGCTGTCTCAGTCCCTTACTGTATAGTCTGTACACATATGACTGTGTGGCTATACATCATACAAACAGCATTGTGACATTAGCAGATGAAACAACAGTGATAGGGCTCATTACTAATAACAATGAGATGGCATACAGGGACGTAGTGAGGAACCTGACCATGTGGTGTCACAACAACAATCTGTCCTTTAATGAGGAGAAAACTAAGGAGCTTCTAATTGACTTCAGGAGAATTAAAACTGTTCAATCACCTGTTGATAGAAATTAAACACTCCTGTCCAAATTGTCAACAGCTTCAAGTTCCTAGGCATCCATATCTCTGACTCCCTCTCCCGGTCCCTGCACATCAGTTGGGTCATAAAAAGGGACCAACAGAGACTTTATTGTCTGAGGTGTTTAAAGAAACATGGTATGTCCACAAAAACCCTCATCAACTTCTACTAGTCCACAATAGAAAGCATCTTAACTGGATACATACTGGTCTGGTTTGGCAACATTACATCATATGACCGTAAACCCCTGATGAGGACAGTGAAAACAGCATCTAATATTATTGGATCACCGTTACCACAGTTACAGGACATTTACACCACTCGCTGCAGGAAGAAAGCTCTTTGTATCCTGCAGGACACAAGTCATCCAGCATATACTCTCTGTTCTCTTATCTCCCTTCAGGGAAGCTCCTACAGAGCATCAGAGCTCGGACCTCTCGCCTCAGAGACAGTTTTTACCCTCAGACTGCTGAACAGTAGCACTAAATGAATGCAGAGCTGTGGATTGTTTTATGGATGTTTTATAATTGTATTCTCAGGTATTGTCTTATTTATTGAAGTATTTATCAACTGTACTATTTATAGATTTTAAGGGCTGAGAGAGAGCCATCAGGGTGAAATGCATTTCATTGCATTTCACTGTACACTGTACTTTTAAATGCATATGACAAATAAACTTGAAACTTGAAACTCTACAGACAAAACTATCAGTAGCTGCAAACCTTCGGTCATGCATACAAGTTATGTAGAACTACTTCATTCCTCAAACCTGTTTTTGCACCCTCATGTTGGTGTGATCTACAGAGACACTTTAAAACAGATTCTTTTATAAGCATGGGAGATTTTAAAAACAGGATTAAGGCCTATTTGAAAATGTAGCTACGTGTCCTGTTACTGAACAGGCTCATGGAACACGCCCAAACTAACATTTAATTTATTCTACTTTATTGTCATACAGACGTCAACAACATAAAGTAAATAAATTGTATTTAGGATCAAATATACCCTTACATAGTCTAGAAAACGGTAGACATGTTCATTAGATTGTAAATTGCTCTGTGTGTGTGTGTGTGTGTGTGTGTGTGTGTGTGTACAACATATAATTATTATTTTTTACCCCCAGCAGCAGCTATAACCCTATAATTTATTATATGTTCAACTGTGCAGTACTGAAATTAACAGTACAATAATGTAGTGCAATAATCTGGTTTACTAACACTGCATTTATTTATACAGAACATTTAAACTAATATTCTTATTTTACACTATTCTATATCAATATAATACAGACGCTCATAATGAATAAATAATATAAAGGTATTGATCCAGTAGAGATGGTTCCTGGTCCTCTAAGCAGGACTCAGTCCACAGTAGAGATGGTTCCTGGTCCTCTAAGCAGGACTCAGTCCACAGTAGAGATGGTTCCTGGTCCTCTAAGCAGGACTCAGTCCACAGTAGAGATGGTTCCTGGTCCTCTAAGCAGGACTCAGTCCACAGTAGAAATACAGACTGCAGCTGTTATTCATGTGCAGGTGTTTGTTAAACAGGTAACAGGCTACAGAGAGAAACACTGCTGCTCTGATAACTCTGTTTCTTTATTAGTATTAGATCAGTTCAGACATAATCAGCTGATCCAGCTGTGATCAGCTGATCCAGCTGTGATCAGCTGATCCAGCTGTGATCAGCTGTTTATGTCATCAGAAACGGACGTCGCTTCAGTTACACTGCGCATGCACGTGTTAAACCCAGAGACTACTGTCGGCCTGTGACTCAGCCTCCTTCCAAAGGCCTTGCTTCTGCTGAGGCTGAGCATCTAAAATGGAGTTACCTCAGATGTTAACACACCGGAAACAGTCTGTATGGCGTCAAAACAGCCTCAGAAGTATTCACAAACAAATATAAAACACAATGCACATATAAATGTAGAGTGATCTGCATCTGTGCCTCTAATTTACAACTAGAATTTCATCATTCTGTAAATACATTGTCATAATTTGACTAAATCCTCCTCATTTACAGACTTAAAAACATTCACAGCCCTTATATTCATTTGTGATTTTGTTTTATAGTTTAAACTGATTGAATCGACGTCCTCTGATTCCTCTGATTCCTCTGATTCCAGTAAAAGAGTTTTCTTGCAGACTGTCGGACAGTATTTCTGATCGGATGTTACCGTGAATCTGTAAATCATTAATCACCGTGACTGATCCTCGTTTACCGACAGACTTCACTTCTCTAGAGGACTTTGACTTGATCACCTCTATCGATCTGGTTTTAGTAGTTTAACGTTACTCACCAGCTGAAGCTTCTGCTGCGACATCAGAGCAGGACAAGAAACAACACGAAGTTAAAAGTGAAAGTAAAAAACAAGAACAAGGCGTGACTCCTGTTCATCAAAGAATGTGAGGAAAACAAAGTTTATTTATTCTTTAAAACTACATATTCTTTATTCCATTCTTGAACATTTTGATTCTTCCTGACATGTTTTATTTAAATTTAATATTATCTGTAATGTGTGTTTAATTATGAGATTTTTATTAATTATATTCCAGTGATATTGGAAACGTGTTCTTCCTCACATCCAAAATCATCACCATGACAACCTCTTCTCAGATTATCTGCAGAAATAAATCCCATGAAATGTGAAGAATTATTTCATTTTATTACACATTAAACCTGATAACTTTATATCAGTGAAGTGTCTACAAATGCACGTTTGTTTCAGCTCCTCAGCCTGTTAAATAGTGATGCTTATTTATTGGTTATGATTTGTAGTGAGGCAGACAGACAGACAGACAGACAGACAGACAGACAGACAGACAGACAGACAGACAGACAGACAGACAGACAGCATCTCATTAAAGACTGAACTCTCAAATGGAAAGCTGTAACCAGCAGTGTTCTGTGAGGCTCCAATCATCAGAGGTTGATGCTACAGCTCCACCTGCTGGACATGGAGGTTATCAGACAGAGCATGGCTCCCTGTGCACAAACAGAGCAGTAAGATCATTGCTTTCAAAGAGTTACACATATTGGAGACATGAGAGTGAAATGATCCTCTCGTCTCTCACAGGTTAATTTCTTTTGATTGAATTGGACTGAGGATGATCAATGATCAATATTCAATTCTGACAGCTGATGTCAGCCTAGTGCGGTTAAATGATCACCGCCCTCATCACCGATAGACTGCATTCACAAATATCAATAAATATATTGGGAGGTGTTTTAGTTTGAGTTGAGTTCACTCACAAGATGATTAACCAGGAAGAAAAGAGTCAGAACATGATCAGACGTGTTTCTAAATATTTCATAAATCACAATGAAATGTTTTAAATATGAATATAAAATTGTATTTTATATAAAACTAACCTATTTTGATTGAGTGCTACAAATAATCCAAGCTTATAAAATGTTTTACAGGATTTTTATTTTTGAACTCAGCTCTAAACATATTTTAAATCATGTGAAATAAATGTGGACATTAAACTCTTTTTCAACATTTTTATTTCTTTGATGTGAAGTTTAAATCATATTTACACAGGATGTTTTCTTCTTATTCATTTCATACATGCTCTTCCTCATATCTGAGATATTTAGTCTGACTATCTTTAACCAGAATATCTGAAGAACTCAAATACATTTCTATGAAATCTTGATAGAGGAAGATTCACACAGGATCAAAATATTGTCAAAGTAAAGTTGTGGAGCATAACGTCTGTGTGCAGGTTGTTTCTCTTCTGTTTCTTTTTTACAGGAATACAACGAAAAACTCACAAATGACAAATGTTTAACCATAACATATTTCAAATGATACAACAGTCAACATTAAATGTGGTGAGCAAAATAAAGATTACTACAATATTTCAAACCTCCAACAGATATGACACTTGATGTTAGAGCTCCATCTGCTGGACAAAACAATACAAACATTATAACAGGAACCATCAACTGAAAGATGATCAATGTGATTATACAGGAGGTGGACAAACATATTTAAACTGTACAGAATAATGTGTTGCAGTTGAACATTGGCTAAGTAAACCTAGTATACTCTGAATACTTTGACAGTATCCTCAGTAACAGTAGTATCCTGACATCAAGGAAATACAGAAATACATAGAGGTGAGTAAAGAAGTTTCAGATTCCTGTACATTAAATGGATGTAATCAAGCTATAAAGCATCCATTCTTATTTGACATGTAACAAAAACATATATATGATATTCATGTTTGCTTAATATTTGCTGTGATATTTGTGAGTTGGGTGTTGCACAGAAAACAGGTTGAATGACATCTTAACATTTCATTCCACTTACATGACCAACATCATGTTGTTTCTCATTTTCAAAAGAAAACAAAGATCGTCTCTAAAGATCAAGCAGAATTTACAGCTGTTGAAGTCTTTCTTTAAAGGGACAGTGTGTAACATCTGGCGGCATCTAGCGGTGAGGTTGCAGATTGCAACCTCTCCCGTGTGCTTGCCAAGCGCATTAGAGAATTACGGTAGCCGACGTGAAAATGCAAAAACGTGAATGGCTATATCTGGAGCTGTTCAGAATAGCGTAGGTCATTTGGAGAATAGCAGAGCCACTGTGTAGAGTGTTTGTAACATTCTTATTTTTGATTATACACTAAAGAAAACATACTTATTAATAGTATATTCCATTTCTGCCAATAGATCCCCCTAAATGGTACACACTGGTCCTTTAATAAAGCTTTTATTTAATAGGCTGTCTGTTTTATCTCTAAATAGTTACACAAACAATTTGGAAAAAGGAAGAGAAACAGCAAAATAGGCAAATTATTCCCAACAAAACAGCGCAAAAGAAAACAATACAGTTTATCATAAAGATTCTCTTTAAACCAAACTTAACAGCAGAGAAACAAAGAAGATCCTGAGCGTTACGGTTTAAGCGATTATTTTCAGTAATATAGACCAGAAGTTTTTAAAATAAAGATTGTACACAGTCAATGAGTTAATTAGCTATGAAAAGCCTGATTTATCACTAAGTAGTCACAACTTAAATGAACATTTTGTCACTGCATGTCTCTTAGGGACCTATTTTATCCGTGAAAACACAACGACAAGTGCTCAGTGGTAGGTCTTGGGTGCATGGACTGCGTGGGCGTCGCCAAGAACACCTGCTGTTTTGGTTCATATATGTGCAGCATGTACCAAGGACCGGCTCTGAGCTGATTCATCTGAATGAACCTGTGCACCTAAAAAACACTTTGATGGAAAATAGAATTTCATGGTCAGGAAAATACCAAACTGTCAGAGCGTTGCGCTGCCACAGAAATAGGGCCCTTAGACACACTTGAGTTGACCCAGAAGGACAAATCAACAGGGACGGTTTTATTACATTATTACATGATATTGGCTCATCACTGATAGATCTGTATTGGTCTGTTTACAAAAAGGAAAGTTTACTGCTGTATTTGATTATAAAAATATTATTGAACTGTAAAATATCACGCCTCGTTACATATCTTTGTTATAACTCTTCATAACCACCTTCAAGGGATGTTTCCCAAAATGTTTATTTTATGTGATTATGTCAGAAAAAAATGATCAACTAATATTATTGGATTTTCTTTACTCTCAAACATACATACTCTCTCTCTCTCTCTCTCTCTCTCTCTCTCTCTCTCTCTCCCTCTCTCTCTCTCTCTTTGTCTCTCTCTCTCTCTCTCTCTCTACAAATTGCATGGCAGTCCATCCAATAGTTGAGCTATTTCAGTCTGGATCAAAGTGGTGGACAGACTGATGACATCACCATCTGTAAATCCAAACCGCTAGCATGGCTAAATCATTAAATGCCTCATAAGATGGAACACCAACCTGGTTCGTCAACTTTATTCAGAAGTTTCTGCGTCAACTCACTTAATTGATCTTCATGTTTGTTCAGCAGGGTTTCCTTTTCCTCCTCCTTTTCTACCTTCTCCATTTCTTCTTTGTGTGTTTTCAGCAACTCATTGATTTTATTAATATTTGTTCTGTCTTTGGTCACACACTTCACAAGGTCATATATTTCTCTCTGTTTTTCCTTTGTCTTTTGCATCTGAGCTGTGAAATCATTTTTGTGTTTCTCTTTAAATTCATTGAACTCTTCAGCCTTCTCTCTGGCGTCATCTTCATACTCCTTCTTCAGATTCTCAATTTCTTTCTTATGATCCTCCTCGATGTCTTTTTTCTCTTTTTTTTCTTTTTCCCTTCTGATTCGGTCCTCTTCCTTTCTTTTCTTTTCATATGTTTCTCTTTCCTGTTTGTATTCTTCTTGAAGCTTTCTTAATCT
The DNA here is from genome assembly GCF_015220745.1 of Sebastes umbrosus. Lineage (NCBI taxonomy): Eukaryota > Metazoa > Chordata > Actinopteri > Perciformes > Sebastidae > Sebastes > Sebastes umbrosus. The sequence continues at coordinate 35,339,571 of NC_051276.1, read as the reverse complement.
TGTTTGCTCCTCTTGTCGTCTCTGTTCATCTTCTTGATGTCGTTTGTCCCACAATTCTTTTCGTGTTTTCCCCCAGTTCTCTCGTTCTTGTCTCATCTCTTCTCTGGTCTCATTCAGCTTTCTGTCACTGGTTTCCTTTGATTCTGACTCCGATCTTATTTTTTGCTCCAAACTTTCAAGTTTTTGTTCCCACTTCTGTCGTTGAATTTCTTCTTGTTGTTTTCTCTTCCTGTCCTCTTCTTCTCTCATTTCCTGTTCTTTCTTTCTCTTCTCATGTTCCTTCTTTATGTTTTCCTCCTTTTCTTCAAGTTGTTTTTCTCTCAGTTTTCTCTCCTTTTCAGTTTCTGCTCTCTGTTCTTCTATTCTTCTTTTCATTTCTTGCATTTCTTCCTCGTGTTTTCTTCCAAGTTCCTCCCTCTCTCTCTCCATCTCTTCTTCCTTCTCCTTCAGGATCCTCTCCACTTCCTTCTTTATAGCTGCCTCGGCCTCTTGCAGCATCTCATTGGTGAAGCAGCTGCCTCCATTTGTCTTCACCATGTTGTCAATCTTGGTTATCAGTTCACTGACTTGTGTGCGGTTTTGTTTATCATAGTTATTGAACACATGGTATCTTCCTCCACAGTCAGCAACCAGCCTCTTAAAGGAATCATCACATTTCTTTTTAATGTACTCATCAATCGACTGCTCCTCATCCTCCAGGTTATCTCCATGTGTGAAAAGAATGATGGTGAACTTTTCTGAATTTGCCCCAAAGCCTTTCTTGATGAATTTTAATGTCTTCTTCTCCTCTGGTGTGAGTCTGCCAATTTGTAACACCAGCAGGAAGACATGTGGTCCTGGAGCCAGAAGACTGATGCACTTTAACATCTCCTCTTGAACCTCTTCATGGGACAAAGTTGTGTCAAACAGACCGAGAGTGTCGACCACAACAACAGGACGACCGTTCACTTCAGTCTGTTCTTTCTGACAAAGTTTGGTGACTGACGTTTGGCTTGATTTGGCTTCAAACGCCTTTCTTCCTAGAATGGTGTTTCCTGAAGAGCTCTTTCCACAGCCAGTCTTCCCTATCAGCACAATCCTGAGACACTCTGGGCTCTGCTTCTCATCATCACCTGTGAAATAAGAAGAAGACCTGGAGTTACCTTAAATGTTGACTGTAGCTACATGCTAACGGGTTAGCTACATGCTACCGCTATGAGACGGTGTGTAAACACAGTGAACATCAGGGTGGAAAATAGAAGATGTGAAACAGTAGTCAGTTCATTATTTCTGGTAAAAGACAGCTGATAAACGTAGAAAAAACTAATCAGAGTAATGGTATATTATTTACTGTAGTAGCTGTCTCTGTGTTACCATGACTACAGACCACCGGAGCTTAGCTTATCATAGTTTACCAGAGCTGAAGACTTTCTCCTGTACCATGTCAACATAACTGCAGGTGGGATGCTGTGTATAATTTATATTGTCATCTGTCAACTCAAATAAAGTTTGACTGTGAAACAGAAATGTGTTGTGTTGCTTACAGTCACTATTTACTACCTGTACTCTTCTACATGCATGACATCAAATATATATAATATATAAATATCAGCTGTTGAAACAGTGTAATTACATAAAGCCTTTGTGAAAGAACATGTTATATTTAGATGATGGGAGTACATGAAGACGGTTCTGCTGGTTCTTGCAGACTAACAGGAGCTACTTTGCTCATAGTTCGGTTGAGGAGAGACAGTGATGTGTTGTGGGGCGGGGTCAGCTACTGAAGGTTCTGCTCTGGTTCCAGGAAACCCTTACATCGCTTGCAATTCTCTAATGACGTCAGAAGAGAAGGAAAAAAAGCAAAGTGATTTTCGACACCCATTTCCGGACAAACGGAGCAGGAGAAAAAGAGAGAGGATGGTCTTTTATGATACTATGGTGACCTGTAGACACACTGGGGACAGATATTGATGTTTAAAAGACATGGAAAAGTGCATTTTGCATAATAGGTGACCTTTAAAGGATATTTTGAGAAAACGTACCAGTATCCATATTTAAAGCTTCCAACTATTCGATACAGCCCTAGAATGGTCTTATATTAGTAAGTTTCATATTGTGTTTTCTGAATAGGAGGGCACTCAGTTTACTATTTGTCGCTGTCCATTGAGGGGTGTTGCTGAATTGATGTTGCCTTGGCATATTGTGAAGGGAGGGAAGGGACAGGTCTGTGGTCCTTGGCCAGTGGACCCTCTGCCTCCGCTGTCTCCCAATCCAGTTGTCAATCAACAACTCCATCTGATAAATGAAGCAGCTCTCTGCTCTGATCTGAACTCATCAGAAACTCCTGACTAACTTCACCCCGCCTACCACCACCTCCTCTTTCCAAAGCAGCAGCTGGGTTCAGCGGTCAGTCTGGTTCTCTCCTGATCAACTGGATTGGTCAGCAGCACACTGAAACTACATTACTAGCTAGCTAGCTGCCTAACACGTATGCTACAGAAGACTAAAGCTAGTGACCTAGAGTGCTATGAATCAATGAAGCAGGCTAAGATACTAATGGTTTAAGGGATGCCAAACCACAGCCATTTTCAGACCAAACAGTTCTGGGGACTCCTTGAGAGAAACTGTCCTCTGGGAAGCTCCCCTGAGAACTACATATCTCAAGGGCTTTTCTTTCTTTTCCGCGTGCGGCTTGTTCGCTATGTTTCACAAGCTCACTCTTTGAGTAATATAAGAATAAATAATCAACTCTGTTCCATGCCACAATCATATAAACTCAAGCAAAATAGCTGCCATGAAAGTACCTTTTGAAATTTCATTTAGAATTTGCTGTCGTTCTTTGGCTCAGTGGGTTTGTGCTCATGAACAAATTAACTTCTGGACTTCACTGTCGGTCCCTTTGTCCGTGTTTTCTTCCATTTAGTTAATTACAAGCTGCTATATGTGTTTTGTGTTGTCTGTTGTCAATCTAGATGTTAATATACAGAAGAATAATTGTGACTCAGTGCAGTTTAACTCACTGTCAGGTGGCAGCCATTCGGAGCTGCTGCTCCGCTTCCCAGGTTGCAGATCATCCGACACTATAAGAATACAGAACATTGATTCATTCACATGTAATCTTATATTAAAAGAGACACTGTTTGTGGAAGAACAAATTGCTTTTTATTTGTATATGTGTTTTTACTTGTCCTAGTTAAAGCAGCAGTGGGTAGAAATGGAGCAAATATGGTTAAAAAAAGTTATTTCTATAAAACGGTCTCTATATCCTGACAGTAGTGCATGAGACAGGTAATCTGACAAACATCATGTGTCTCTCTGTCCTTCGGTGCTCCTAACGGCATCTGCAAGATTTCACACACCGGAGGAAAACAACCAATCAGAGCTGATCTGGAGCCTGCCGTCTCTGAGCAGCTGTCAATCACACGCAATCAAACGGTCAAACTAGGCAGCGCTGATCAAATATGCTTCGTTGATAACTTTGACTTTGTAACGGGAGTTTTGGTATGCTAATGTAACAGCACTAAAGGTTAAAACAAAACACAAACACAGGACAAAGTGACAACTATGGAAACTCTGGGAAATATGAGCCGTCACTACAGTATTTCAGTACGAAGCCTCGTTTTGATCCGCTCACGTTAAACGTTTGTGTGTTTTAATCTAGATCAATAAATAAAACTGAGAGACAGATGACCTCAGATGCATTAAAACACAAGAGAGGACCAAGAGAGTAAGAGAAGCATCCTGTGCTCCTCTCACATCTGACTTCTTCTACCTGTTTAGATTATTTTGTTCAGTATTGTTGAAAACACAATGGACTAATGTTACACTATACAGCTGGCTGAGCAGGGACGACAACTGGTGAGAGAAACATCCACATTTAGTGTTTATTAACTTATATTGTGTTTATGAAGAAATCAGTCATAATGTCAGATTAATCTGTTTAACTCTCTGTTTACTGTATCTCGACACCAGAGGCCTGTACTACGAAGCAGGATTTGGCGTTAGTGAGGTAACTTCAGGGTTAACCCTTCTGGGTTTTCTGTCCTACGAAGGTGGTTCACTTCTTACCGGGGTAGATCATCATGGTAACTGATGCTGAACAGCTAACCTGAAGGTTATGATAAGAGATCAACTCAAATAAAAGCACCTCCTACTGACCAATCAGAGCTCAGTGTGGGGATCGTGTGGTAATATTACACAAATACCAAGAAGTTAAAGCCATAATCAGACTAAAGACAACACAGTTTAAACTGACAGATGCAGGACATAATTCAAACTCACTTCTTAGTACAGGCCTCTGTCTGTGTCACTGCCTGCGATGATGTCGCATCCCAGGCACCAGTAAGATGCACGGCGAGCTATATTGTATGTTATTTCCAGTAAATATCACAATATAAAACGTGTAAGAGCCAAAACATGATGCTGACATACTGAGGTTGGGATGTAATTCACTTTTACGAACACTAGGTGGCACTGTATTAATTGATTGACCCAGCCACGGGTATATAGGTAAGGAGGTGTGTTGTTGGCGTCAGGGTTTAGCCCGGAAGGGCAAAGGGTTTTTGACCGCAGGGACGCTGAAATGTTTGCTGTGTTGTTGTTGTTACTCGTTGCTATGGTAACTGGATTTGCTTCCTTAATACCATATTAAGAATAAATGAACTATTATTGTAAAACCAACGAGCGGACTCAGGATCAGTGTTGTACAGCACAACAGACAACTAAAGGACCATCTACAGCGAAAAGCGCGTCAGTCCAGGGCTAATCACCTCAGTAGCTAAAGTATTAGATTTTAGCTCCTACAATTAGTCAAAAACCCGTCCTGTTGGACCTTCGTTGAAACGGCGGCACGTTTGGAACTCAACGGAGGCGACGCGGGAGGACGAGGAGAGCTGCCGGTGTGGATTTCGGCTGCGTTTGGAGGACGTCTGCAGCCATCCATGGGCGGAGGAGCTACGGAGCTAATGCTAAAGCCGGCTGTGGAGCATCGGACCACGGCATCACTACAAGGCGCCTGACGCGGAGGTATCGTAGCGCTACACTGTATAATGGCCATATAAAGTGTGTGCACACATATGCGGGCGGAAATCCAATGCATTGGTTGCCGAAGCGGGCGGACTTTGGACTTTGCGCTGACTGTTTGTTACATTGACTGATAAGTGACTGACTGTTTAGTATGGAGAGTCGCGAAGCGGCGTCGGGCCGTATTACCGGGACTGGTGCACAAACCGCTAGTGAGACTGCCGGTGTTGAAACACCAGCTGAGAAGCGGGTAGTAAAGCTCACCGTAAAAGCGCTTGCTGATAAACTGGAACAGTTGCAAGACAGCAGAAGGGCTAAGCTAAACAAAGTAACAAACATAAGAAAATCAATTCAAAGTTTGATGGTTATGGGGGATAAAGAACAGGTACAAAATGCTCTTGAAGAGTTGATTAATGTGTGTGATGAAGCTAAATGTGTGCATGAATCTCTGTTGGTTTTGTTGCTGTGTGATGAAAAGAAAAACATGTAACATGGTTTAATGCAAAAATGTTGGCACCAAATGAGTGTATTGCTGAGGCAAAAAGGTTGGTTTCATACACTGAAGTTGACACACATGAAAATGGTAATATTGAGGATGATATTCATCCAGATGACAGTGTTTCTAATGTTTGTAGCAAACACTTAAGCCACAAAAGTATGAACAGTGGTAAGTCCAGTACCACATCCTCTGCCAGAATAAAGGTGGAGGCAGACAGAGCTGCACTCATGGCTCTTGTTGCATCTTTAAAAGAAAGACAAGCTTTGGAGGAGCAAGAACAGCAGCTGAAGAGGAAAAGAGAGCAGCTTGACTTGGAAGCTGAACTAGCTGCATCCACTGCTAAGCTAGCAGTATTGAGGGCATATGATGTGGGAAGCTCCTCTCAAGTACCATCAAATGGCATGAATTCCTATTTGCAAAGGGACAAAAGGAAACTGGAATCTGCAAATGTATTGAATCCTTCTGCAAAGGAATACAAACCTGGATCATGGAAATCATCACAACAAAATGATATGACAAAAGGATCATTACTGTCTAACAGGCCATTGGATATGAGACCAAATGAACATCAGCAGGAAAACAAGTTGTTGGGAACATCACAGCATCTGCAGTACCAACAGACAACTGCTCAGTTAAAGCCAGAGGAAAGGCAGCCAACATACCAGCATCTGGTCGGTCAACATCCAACTGTGGACATACTTACCATCATGCACAGACAAAATGAAATCACAGCTGCTTTGGTTCAACAGCAGCGTTCACTGTCTCTACCACCGAGAGATATTCCCTTATTTGAAGGGGATCCTCTTCAATACAGGACGTTCATCAAAGCCTTTGAGCAAGGAGTGGAGGAAAAGGCAGAAAAAGCAGATTGTTTGTACTACTTGGAACAATTTACCAGAGGACAGCCACAAGAACTGGTACGTAGCTGCCAACATATGGCTCCTGAGCGTGGCTATGCAGTGGCGAAGGGTCTTCTACAGGAACACTTTGGCAATCAGTACAAAATCGCAACTGCTTATATGGAAAAGGCTTTGGCTTGGCAAATAATAAAATCTGAGGACATGAAAGCACTCCAAGCTTACTCTTTGTTCTTACGTGGCTGTTGCAATGTGATGGGGGAACTCCAGTACATGGAAGAACTGGATATGCCTGTAAATATGAGAGCCATTTGTTCAAAGTTACCATTCAAAATGAGGGAACAGTGGAGGACAGTAGCTCATGACATAATGGAGAGAAGCAATTACAGAGCTTACTTCATTGATCTGGTCACATTCATGGAGCGTCGTGTCAGAATTCTTTCCGACCCGCTGTTTGGCAACATACAGGAACCAACATCTGGCGTTACTGGGACGAAGCCTCTCACCAGGTTTAAACCACAGTCGGGGTACAAGGTGAAGGGAAACATTGTTGCCACCACAGTAACATCTAAGGACTTGCCCCAGGAGACTAAGGAACCAACATCAGTTCCAGCCAAAGCTGAAAAAGATGAATGCCTCTGCTGTGCTCGTAGTCACTCATTGGACGAGTGCAAACAGTTCAAGGGAAAGAAGCACAAGGAGAAAATTCTGTTTCTGAGGGAAAAGGGAGTTTGCTTTGCATGCTTAAGTGATGATCACATGAGCAGGGATTGCGAGAGGCGCATGACATGCAAGGTTTGTGGACAAACTCATCCCACTGTGCTTCACATCAAAAGGCAAACAACAGCTTGGCAGCAGGAACCATCTGAACAGCCATCTTCATTCAAAACATGTGGACATACAGGGGCCGGTGAGGACCGGTGTGTTTTCTCCATTCTCCCTGTTAAGGTTAAATCTGCAAAAGGAAATCACATCATTGAAACCTATGCCTTTTTGGATCCTGGTAGTTCAGCCACATTCTGCTCAGAACATCTTATGCAGAGGCTGAATGTTACAGGCTGAAGAACCAGTTTCTTGTTGCGCACAATGGGTCAAGAAACAGTTGTTCCAGCTTACTCCTTGACTGGTTTGGAGGTCTCTGATCTGGATGGTGATGACTTCTATATTCTCCCAGAGGTTTTCACACAGAAGAAAATGCCAGTTACCACTGATAGCATGGTGACACACGAGGACCTGGCTAAATGGCCCTACTTGTCAAAAGTTCACATTCCAAGCATCAAGGCAAATGTCGACCTGTTGATTGGAACAAATGCTCCCAAAATATTGGAGCCTTGGGAGGTCATCAACAGCTGCGGGAATGGCCCGTATGCCATTAGGACTGTGCTGGGATGGGTCGTTAATGGGCCGCTGATTGGAAACAGTGGCACCCTGGAGGCAGGGCTTCCCTCTGCTAATGTAAACCGGATCTCTGTGTGTAAACTGGAAGAAATGCTAACCAAGCAGTACAACCATGACTTCAATGAAAGGAGTGGGGAGGAAAAAGAAATGTCCAGAGAAGACCTCAAGTTTCTGGAAACTGTGGAGCACTCAGCGGTACTTCAGGATGGGAAGTATTGTTTGAAATTGCCCTTTAAGAACAAGGAAGTCTATTTGCCTAACAATTTCGTAGTGGCAAAGCAAAGGATCCAGGGTTTGAGGAAAAGGTTCCTCAAAAACAAACACTTGCACCAGGAGTATGCAGGGTACATGAATGCGCTCATCAGTAAGACCTATGCAGAGCCAGTACCTCAACATCAACTGCATCAGGAAAATGGGAAGGTATGGTACATCCCCACCATGGCGTCCACCATCCAAGGAAAGGAACCCTTCGAGTGGTGTTTGACTGTGGGGCCACATTTCAGGGAGTATCACTGAACAGCGAACTCTTGCAGGGTCCTAACCTAACCAGCTCGCTGCTAGGAGTTCTTACTCGCTTCAGACAGGAACCTGTAGCCTTCATGGGTGACATTCAAGCCATGTTCCACCAAGTAAAGGTTGCTGAGGAGGATAAGGATTTTCTCCGCTTTCTCTGGTGGCCAGATGGAAACGTCACTAAGGACCCTGCAGAGTATAGAATGACTGTACATCTGTTCGGCGCTGTTTCATCCCCAAGTTGTGCAAGCTACGCACTGAGGAAAACTGCGGTTGATAATCAGTCAGAGTTTTCGGCTGAAGTGCTTCAATCTGTCAAACAGAATTTCTATGTGGATGACTGTTTGAAGAGCTCAGCCATTGAAGGAGAAGCCATTCAGATGGTAAAAGATCTTACTGCTCTCTGTCAGAAGGGGGGCTTCACCTTGGAGAAGTGGATCAGCAACAGTCGTGTGGTCTTGCAAACCATCACAGAGGAACGACGGGCCAAGGACCTAAAGGAGTTAGATCTGGATCGAGACAAGCTGCCAATGGAAAGAGCTTTGGGTCTACAGTGGTGTGTGGAGACCGACGCTTTCAGGTTCAAGATGGAGTTAAAACAACAGTCTCTCACCAGACGTGGTATGTTGTCAATCACCAGCTCTGTTTATGATCCCCTGGATTTCCTGGCACCAGTCTCTCTGCCTGCCAAGATGATGCAGTAAGAGCTTTGTAGAAGAGGTTGTGGTTGGGATGATGAGCTCCCACAGGATATGTTACATCAGTGGAAAAGGTGGTTGGAAGACTTGGACCTGCTGGCTGCATTCAAGGTGGACAGATGCATCAAGCCAGTAGACTTTGGAGAGAGCAGACATGCCCAACTATACCATTTTTCCGATGCCAGCGAAGGTGGATACGGAACTGTAACATACGTCCGGATGATAAATGATGACAACGACATCCAGGTCACCTTCCTGCTCGGTAAAGCCAGAGTGACACCACTGAAGGCTGTAACCATTCCCCGTCTTGAGTTGACAGCAGCAGTTCTTGCTGTCAGAGTGGACTCAATGCTGAAGGCAGAGCTGGATTTGCAGCTGGAGGAGTCAGTATTTTGGACCGACAGCACTTCAGTGTTGAAGTACATAAGCAATGAGGACAGGCGCTTTCACACCTTTGTGGCCAACAGAATTTCGACCATCAGAGAAACATCTGAACCCTCACAGTGGAGACATGTCGGTTCAAAGGACAATCCAGCTGATGATGCATCAAGAGGCATGAAGGTCTCCGACTTTCTGAAGAACAGCAGGTGGATTGAAGGCCCTGCGTTTCTTTGGAAGCAGGAGGAGGACTGGCCTAAAACTCTGTTGGACATAGCTGTGGACTCTAATGACCAGGAGGTCAGAAAGGAGGTGACAGTAAATGTTGTCGGTGTGTGTGATGCATCTAGTCCTGCTGACCAGCTCATTGGATACTTTTCTGACTGGAGAAGGCTCAAGACATCAGTTGCCTGGTTCCTCAGGTTAAAGGTCGGGTTGTTAGCAAAGATTCGCCTACGAAAGCAGCTGGAAGCTTCTGAGGCTAACCATTCGGAGGAAACCAGTCAGAACAGTTCAAGGCCGGCTAAAGGACGAAGGGCTGCAGTGGCGTCCAGGAGCTTCATCTTGACACTGGAGGATCTGTTAGGAGCAGAGCTTGCCGTCATCCGCTATTGCCAGCAACAGAGATTTGGTGAGGAAATTTCTGCTCTGTCTTCTGGGAAGGCTATAGTGAGCCGGCAGAGTTCGATATACAGACTGGACCCTGTTCTGGAGGATGGACTCTTGAGAGTTGGAGGAAGATTGAGCAGAGGAGCAATGCCTGAGGAAGCCAAACATCCGCTTATCCTCTCTAAAGATCAGCATGTTTCGATGCTCATTCTCAAGCATGTACATCAGAATCTGGGCCATGGAGGACGAGCTCACACTCTGTCTACAGTGAGGAAAAGGTTTTGGATCACCAACGCTGATTCAGCTGTCAGAAAGGTCATTGCTGAATGCAGTTTTTGTAGACGTTACAATGGAAGAGCAGTGGAACAAAAAATGGCAGATCTACCACGAGAGAGAATCCTGCCTGATCTACCACCGTTTACCAACACAGGAGTAGATTACTTTGGACCAGTTGAAGTAAGGAGGGGAAGATCAACCTGCAAGAGGTATGGAGCTATATTCACCTGTATGGCGAGCAGGGCCATCCATTTGGAGGTAGCAGTCTCGCTGGAAACGGATGCATGCATCAATGCTTTGCGGCGTTTCATCAGCAGGAGAGGACAAGTGGAGCACATGAGGTCAGACAATGGTACCAACTTCATTGGGGCAGAAAGAGAACTGAGGGAGGCCCTTTCTGCTTTGAATCAGGACCGGATTCAAGGAGCTCTGTCACAGGTTGGAATTCGTTGGAGTTTTAATCCGCCAGCTGGTTCACACCATGGCGGTGTGTGGGAACGGATGATCCGTCTGGTGAGAAGGGTTCTCAGTTCTGTCTTACGTCAGCAGAGCTTGGATGATGATGGACTGCACACAGTGTTCTGCGAAGTGGAAGCCATCTTGAATGATCGACCGATTACCAAGCTCTCTGATGATCCAAATGACCTGGAGCCGCTCACACCTAACCATCTACTTCTCCTGAAGGGTAAACCAGCCTTACCACCTGGAGTGTTTGAGCCTCACGATCAGTATGTGAGAAGACGATGGAGACAAGTGCAGTACCTCTCAGATCTTTTCTGGAAGAGATGGATACGGGAGTACCTACCTTTGCTCCAAGAGAGGCAAAAGTGGAACCAGAAGAAAAAGAGTCTGGTTGCTGGAGATATCGTGGTGATCATGGATTCTTCAGCTCCCCGTGGCTCCTGGCCACTTGGCAGAGTTCTGGAGGTTTTTCCAGACAAACAGGGGCTTGTGCGTTCTGTCAGACTTAAGACCAAAGCCAACATAATTGAAAGGCCAGTGACAAAACTCTGTTTGTTACATGGAGTTTAAATGCATAACTTGGTGTATTGTAACATTTGGCTCCTCTTTTTTGTGTATTTTGTTTGAATTGTTATGTCTGCCTGCCATAACAATTAGGGGCCAGTGTGTAAGAGCCAAAACATGATGCTGACATACTGAGGTTGGGATGTAATTCACTTTTACGAACACTAGGCGGCACTGCGTTAATTGACTGACCCAGCCACGGGTATATAGGTAAGGAGGTGTGTTGTTGGCGTCAGGGTTTAGCCCGGAAGGGCAAAGGGTTTTTGACCGCAGGGACGCTGAAATGTTTGCTGTGTTGTTACTCGTTGCTATGGTAACTGGACTTGCTTCCTTAATACCATATTAAGAATAAATTAACTATTATTGTAAAACCAACGAGCGGACTCAGGATCAGTTTTGTACAGCATAACAGACAACTAAAGGACCATCTACAGCGAAAAGCGCGTCAGTCCAGGGCTAATCACCTCAGTAGCTAAAGTATTAGATTTTAGCTCCTACAAAACGTGTGTTTTCTGTTTAAGAGTAGGCTACAAACGTAGGAAGATAGCACGTACTAATAACCCATCTTTGAAGTGGTTACGTCTCCAGTCTGATCTGGAGCTCACAGCTGATCTGTACGTGGTTTATTTACATGACGTAACAGAAGTGCATAGTTAACGTCTTCAGTGTGGACAGAGAGCCAGTTAGGACACGGTGTAACATGTGGACAGTGAGAGAAGACAGTGTGTTATCCACACTAATAAAGTCTGACTGGACTCACCAGGTGATGCAGTCGCCATGATGTCACTCTGCTGGAAACATCAGAGAAGAATTCACCTGGAGGGAAGAATACAAATAATGTAGCTTCTCTTATTTACTGACACTCAGACAGCCATAGTTCACTAATGAAGGAGTTTGGACAAACAATGAAGACTTACTTGTGTCAGTGTTGCTGTCTGCTGAAGTCAAAGAGCTCTGCGTCACCAACAGTCCTGTATAACATGTCAACATCATCACAATCACCAGACAAGAATAAAAACATCAACACACAGTTTATAGTTTAAGATGAAAACCGTCATGGTGGACAGTTTGATTTCATTTGGTTGCTCTTGAATATATTCTATTATTAAAAACAAAAGGGTATAAAAGGAACCACAACACACACATGCACAAATATACAGTGTTGTAAAACCATTCTAAGATAAATATCATCATATAAAACATATTTAAACATTGATTCATTCCTTATCTGTGTTCTCTGTGCCCAAGAAATCACCTGCATCTTGTCTGAATGATTTTAGACCTGTAGCCTTAACATCTGTGATAATGAAGTGTTTCGAGCAACTGGTTAAGGCATACATAAATAACAACATATCTGCCAATATTGACACATCACAGTTTGCATATCGGTCTAACAGAGCTGTGGATGATGCTGTTTCACTGGCTTTATATACCGTGCTAAAACATCTGGAGGGAAAAAACACATATGTCAGAATGCTGTTTGTTGATTACAGCAGTGCTTTCAATACAATCGTACCATCTCTTCTAGTATCTAAGCTGACAGACCTCGGCCTCTGTAATTCCATCTGCAGGTGGATACGAGATTTTCTGACATGCCGACTCCAGACAGTAAGAGTAGGAAACAGATACTCATCTACCACAGTTCTGAATACCGGTGCTCCACAAGGTTGCTGTCTCAGTCCCTTACTGTATAGTCTGTACACATATGACTGTGTGGCTAAACATCATACAAACAGCATTGTGACATTAGCAGATGATACAACAGTGATAGGGCTCATTACTAATAACAATGAGATGGCATACAGGGACGTAGTGAGGAACCTGACCATGTGGTGTCACAACAACAATCTGTCCTTTAATGAGGAGAAAACTAAGGAGCTTCTAATTGACTTCAGGAGAATTAAAACTGTTCAATCACCTGTTGATAGAAATTAAACACTCCTGTCCAAATTGTCAACAGCTTCAAGTTCCTAGGCATCCATATCTCTGACTCCCTCTCCCGGTCCCTGCACATCAGTTGGGTCATAAAAAGGGACCAACAGAGACTTTATTGTCTGAGGTGTTTAAAGAAACATGGTATGTCCACAAAAACCCTCATCAACTTCTACTAGTCCACAATAGAAAGCATCTTAACTGGATACATACTGGTCTGGTTTGGCAACATTACATCATATGACCGTAAACCCCTGATGAGGACAGTGAAAACAGCATCTAATATTATTGGATCACCGTTACCACAGTTACAGGACATTTACACCACTCGCTGCAGGAAGAAAGCTCTTTGTATCCTGCAGGACACAAGTCATCCAGCATAAACTCTGTTCTCTTATCTCCCTTCAGGGAAGCTCCTACAGAGCATCAGAGCTCGGACCTCTCACCTCAGAGACAGTTTTTACCCTCAGACTGCTGAACAGTAGCACTAAATGAATGCAGAGCTGTGGATTGTTTTATGGATGTTTTATAATTGTATTCTCAGGTATTGTCTTATTTATTGAAGTATTTATCAACTGTACTATTTATAGATTTTAAGGGCTGAGAGAGAGCCATCAGGGTGAAATGCATTTCATTGCATTTCACTGTACACTGTACTTTTAAATGCATATGACAAATAAACTTGAAACTTGAAACTCTACTGACAAAACTATCAGTAGCTGCAAACCTTCAGTCATGCATACAAGTTATGTAGAACTACTTCATTCCTCAAACCTGTTTTTGCACCCTCATGTTGGTGTGATCTACAGAGACACTTTAAAACAGATTCTTTTATAAACATGGGAGATTTTAAAAACAGGATTAAGGCCTATTTGAAAATGTAGCTACGTGTCCTGCTACTGAACAGGCTCATGGAACACGCCCAAACTAACATTTAATTTATTCTACTTTATTGTCATACAGACGTCAACAACATAAAGTAAATAAATTGTATTTGGATCAAATATACCCTTACATAGTCTAGAAAACGGTAGACATGTTCATTAGATTGTAAATTGCTGTGTGTGTGTGTGTGTGTGTGTCTGTGTACAACATATAATTATTATTTTTTACCCCCAGCAGCAGCTATAACCCTATAATTTATTATATGTTCAACTGCAATACTGAAATTAACAGTACAATAATGTAGTGCAATAATCTGGTTTACTAACACTGCATTTATTTATACAGAACATTTAAACTAATATTCTTATTTTACACTATTCTATATCAATATAATACAGACGCTCATAATGAATAAATAATATAAAGGTATTGATCCAGTAGAGATGGTTCCTGGTCCTCTAAGCAGGACTCAGTCCACAGTAGAGATGGTTCCTGGTCCTCTAAGCAGGACTCAGTCCACAGTAGAGATGGTTCCTGGTCCTCTAAGCAGGACTCAGTCCACAGTAGAAATACAGACTGCAGCTGTTATTCATGTGCAGGTGTTTGTTAAACAGGTAACAGACTACAGAGAGAAACACTGCTGCTCTGATAACTCTGTTTCTTTATTAGTATTAGATCAGTTCAGACATAAACAGCTGATCCAGCTGTGATCAGCTGATCCAGCTGTGATCAGCTGATCCAGCTGTGATCAGCTGCTGCTGTCATCAGAAACGGACGTCGCTTCAGTTACACTGCGCATGCACGTGTTAAACCCAGAGACTACTGTCGGCCTGTGACTCAGCCTCCTTCCAAAGGCCTTGCTTCTGCTGAGGCTGAGCATCTAAAATGGAGTTACCTCAGATATTAACACACCGGAAACAGTCTGTATGGCGTCAAAACAGCCTCAGAAGTATTCACAAACAAATATAAAACACAATGCACATATAAATGTAGAGTGATCTGCATCTGTGCCTCTAATTTACAACTAGAATTTCATCATTCTGTAAATACATTGTCATAATTTGACTAAATCCTCCTCATTTACAGACTTAAAAACATTCACAGCCCTTATATTCATTTGTGATTTTGTTTTATAGTTTAAACTGATTGAATCGACGTCCTCTGATTCCTCTGATTCCTCTGATTCCAGTAAAAGAGTTTTCTTGCAGACTGTCGGACAGTATTTCTGATCGGATGTTACCGTGAATCTGTAAATCATTAATCACCGTGACTGATCCTCGTTTACCGACAGACTTCACTTCTCTAGAGGACTTTGACTTGATCACCTCTATCGATCTGGTTTTAGTAGTTTAACGTTACTCACCAGCTGAAGCTTCTGCTGCGACATCAGAGCAGGACAAGAAACAACACGAAGTTAAAAGTGAAAGTAAAAAACAAGAACAAGGCGTGACTCCTGTTCATCAAAGAATGTGAGGAAAACAAAGTTTATTTATTCTTTAAAACTACATATTCTTTATTCCATTCTTGAACATTTTGATTCTTCCTGACATGTTTTATTTAAATTTAATATTATCTGTAATGTGTGTTTAATTATGAGATTTTATTAATTTCCAGTGATATTGGAAAGTGTTCTAACTCACATCCAAAATCATCACCATGACAACCTCTTCTCAGATTATCTGCAGAATAAAATCCCATGAAATGTGAAGAATTATTTCATTTTATTACACATTAAACCTGATAACTTTATATCAGTGAAGTGTCTACAAATGCACGTTTGTTTCAGCTCCTCAGCCTGTTAAATAGTGATGCTTATTTATTGGTTATGATTTGTAGTGAGGCAGACAGACAGACAGACAGACAGACAGACAGACAGACAGAGAGGCAGACAGACAGACAGACAGACAGACAGACAGCATCTCATTAAAGACTGAACTCTCAAATGGAAAGCTGTAACCAGCAGTGTTCTGTGAGGCTCCAATCATCAGAGGTTGATGCTACAGCGCCACCTGCTGGACATGGAGGTTATCAGACAGAGCATGGCTCCCTGTGCACAAACAGAGCTGTAAGATCATTGCTTTCAAAGAGTTACACATATTGGTGACATGAGAGTGAAATGATCCTCTCGTCTCTCACAGGTTAATTTCTTTTGATTGAATTGGACTGAGGATGATCAATGATCAATATTCAATTCTGACAGCTGATGTCAGCCTAGTGCGGTTAAATGATCACCGCCCTCATCACTGATAGACTGCATTCACAAATATCAATTAATATATTTGGAGGTGTTTTAGTTTGAGTTGAGTTCACTCACAAGATGATTAACCAGGAAGAAAAGAGTCAGAACATGATCAGACGTGTTTCTAAATATTTCATAAATCACAATGAAATGTTTTTAAATATGAATATAAAATTGTATTTTATATAAAACTAACCTATTTTGATTGAGTGCTACAAATAATCCAAGCTTGTAAAACGTTTTACAGGATTTTTATTTTTGAACTCAGCTCTAAACATATTTTAAATCATGTTAAATAAATGTGGACATTAAACTCTTTTTCAACATTTTTATTTCTTTGATGTGAAGTTTAAATCATATTTACACAGGATGTTTTCTTCTTATTCAACAGCAGACTGAAATATCTGAATCGTGTGTGGCTTGGAAAACAAAATGTCATGTGAAATACTTTCATACATGTTCTTCCTCATATCTGATATTTAGTCTGACTATCTTTAACCAGAATATCTGAAGAACTCAAATACATTTCTATGAAATCTTGATAGAGGAAGATTCACACAGGATCAAAATATTGTCAAAGTAAAGTTGTGGAGCATAACGTCTGTGTGCAGGTTGTTTCTCTTCTGTTTCTTTTTTACAGGAATACAACGAAAAACTCACAATGACAAATGTTTAACCATGACATATTTCAAATGATACAACAGTCAACATTAAATGTGGTGAGCAAAATAAAGATTACTACAATATTTCAAACCTCCAACAGATATGACACTTGATGTTAGAGCTCCATCTGCTGGACAAAACAATACAAACATTATAACAGGAACCATCAACTGAAAGATGATCAATGTGATTATACAGGAGGTGGACAAACATATTTAAACTGTACAGAATAATGTGTTGCAGTTGAACATTGGCTAAGTAAACCTAGTATACTCTGAATACTTTGACAGTATCCTCAGTAACAGTAGTATCCTGACATCAAGGAAATACAGAAATACATAGAGGTGAGTAAAGAAGTTTCAGATTCCTGTACATTAAATGGATGTAATCAAGCTATAAAGCATCCATTCTTATTTGACATGTAACAAAAACATATATATGATATTCATGTTTGCTTAATATTTGCTGTGATATTTGTGAGTTGGGTGTTGCACAGAAAACAGGTTGAATGACATCTTAACATTTCATTCCACTTACATGACCAACATCATGTTGTTTCTCATTTTCAAAAGAAGAAAGATCGTCTCTAAAGACCAAGCAGAATTTACAGCTGTTGAAGTCTTTCTTTAAAGGGACAGTGTGTAACATCTGGCGGCATCTAGCGGTGAGGTTGCAGATTGCAACCTCTCCCGTGTGCTTGCCAAGCGCATTAGAGAATTACGGTAGCCGACGTGAAAATGCAAAAACGTGAATGGCTATATCTGGAGCTGTTCAGAATAGCGTAGGTCATTTGGAGAATAGCAGAGCCACTGTGTAGAGTGTTTGTAACATTCTTATTTTTGATTATACACTAAAGAAAACATACTTATTAATAGTATATTCCATTTCTGCCAATAGATCCCCCTAAATGGTACACACTGGTCCTTTAATAAAGCTTTTATTTAATAGGCTGTCTGTTTTATCTCTAAATAGTTACACAAACAATTTGGAAAAAGGAAGAGAAACAGCAAAATAGGCAAATTATTCCCAACAAAACAGCGCAAAAGAAAACAATACAGTTTATCATAAAGATTCTCTTTAAACCAAACTTAACAGCAGAGAAACAAAGAAGATCCTGAGCGTTACGGTTTAAGCGATTATTTTCAGTAATATAGACCAGAAGTTTTTAAAATAAAGATTGTACACAGTCAATGAGTTAATTAGCTATGAAAAGCCTGATTTATCACTAAGTAGTCACAACTTAAATGAACATTTTGTCACTGCATGTCTCTTAGGGACCTATTTTATCCGTGAAAACACAACGACAAGTGCTCAGTGGTAGGTCTTGGGTGCATGGACTGCGTGGGCGTCGCCAAGAACACCTGCTGTTTTGGTTCATATATGTGCAGCATGTACCAAGGACCGGCTCTGAGCTGATTCATCTGAATGAACCTGTGCACCTTAAAAACACTTTGATGGAAAATAGAATTTCATGGTCAGGAAAATACCAAACTGTCAGAGCGTTGCGCTGCCACAGAAATAGGGCCCTTAGACACACTTGAGTTGACCCAGAAGGACAAATCAACAGGGACGGTTTTATTACATTATTACATGATATTGGCTCATCACTGATAGATCTGTATTGGTCTGTTTACAAAAAGGAAAGTTTACTGCTGTATTTGATTATAAAAATATTATTGAACTGTAAAATATCACGCCTCGTTACATATCTTTGTTATAACTCTTCATAACCACCTTCAAGGGATGTTTCCCAAAATGTTTATTTTATGTGATTATGTCAGAAAAAAAAATGATCAACTAATATTATTGGATTTTCTTTACTCTCAAACATACATCCTCTCTCTCTCTCTCTCTCTCTCTCTCTCTCTCTCTCTGTCTCTCTCTCTCTCTCTCTCTCTACAAATTGCATGGCAGTCCATCCAATAGTTGAGCTATTTCAGTCTGGATCAAAGTGGTGGACAGACTGATGACATCACCATCTGTAAATCCAAACCGCTAGCATGGCTAAATCATTAAATGCCTCATAAGATGGAACACCAACCTGGTTCGTCAACTTCATTCAGAAGTTTCTTCATCAACTCACTTAATTGATCTTCATGTTTGTTCTGCAGGGTTTCCTTTTCCTCCTCCTTTTCTACCTTCTCCATTTCTTCTTTGTGTGTTTTCAGCAACTCATTGATTTTATCAAGATTTGTTTTGTCTTTGGTAAAACATTTCACAAGTTCATATATTTCTCTCTGTTTTTCCTTTGTCTTTTGCATCTGAGCTGTGAAATCATTTTTGTGTTTCTCTTTAAATTCATTGAACTCTTCAGCCTTCTCTCTGGCTTCATCTTCATACTCCTTCTTCAGATTCTCAGTTTTTTTCTTATGGTCCTCCTCGATGTCTTTTTTCTCTTTTTCTTCTTGTTCCCTTCTGATTCGGTCCTCTTCCTTTCTTTTCTTTTCATTTATTTCTCTTTCCTGTTCGTATTCTTCTTCGAGCTTTCTTAATCTTGTTTGCTCCTCTTGTCGTCTCTGTTCATCTTCTTGATATCGTTTGTCCCACAATTCTTTTCGTGTTTTCTCCCAGTTCTCTCGTTCTTGTCTCATCTCTTCTCTGGTCTCATTCAGCTTTCTGTCACTGGTTTCCTTTGATTCTGACTCCGATCTTATTTTTTGCTCCAAACTTTCAAGTTTTTGTTCCCACTTCTGTCGTTGCTTTTCTTCTTCTTGTTTTCTCTTCTTGTCCTCTTCTTTTCTCATTTCCTGTTCTTTCTCTCTCTTCTCACGTTCCTTCTTTATGTTTTCCTCCTTTTCTTCAAGTTGTTTTTCTCTCAGTTTTCTCTCCTTTTCAGTTTCTGCTCTCTGTTCTTCTATTCTTCTTTTCATTTCTTGCATTTCTTCCTCGTGTTTTCTTCCAAGTTCCTCCCTCTCTCTCTTCATCTCTTCTTCCTTCTCCTTCAGGATCCTCTCCACTTCCTTCTTTATAGCTGCCTCGGCCTCTTGCAGCATCTCATTGGTGTAGCAGCTGCCTCCATTCTTCTTCACCATGGTGTCAATCTTGGTTATCAGTTCACTGACTTGTGTGCAGTTTTGTTTAACATGGTTATTAAACACATGGCATCTTCCTCCACAGTCACGAATCAGCTTCTTAAAGGAATCATCACATCCATCTGCAATGTATTCATCGATTGACTGCTGGTCATTTTCCAGTGAATCTCCTCTTGTGAAAAGAATGATGGTGAACTTTTCTGAATTTCTCCCAAAGCCGTCCTTGATGAGTTTTAATGTCTCCTTCTCTTCTGGTGTGAGTCTGCCAATTTCTAACACCAGCAGGAAGACATGTGGTCCTGGAGCCAGAAGACTGATGCATTTTACCATCTCCTCTTGAACCTCTTCATGGGACAAAGTTGTGTCAAACAGACCAGGAGTGTCGACCACAACGACAGGACGACCGTTCACCTCACCCTTTTCTTTCTGACAAAGTTTGGTGACTGACGTTTGGCTTGATTTGGCTTCAAACGCCTTTCTTCCTAGAATGGTGTTTCCTGAAGAGCTCTTTCCACGGCCAGTCTTCCCTATCAGCACAATCCTGAGACACTCTGGGCTCTGCTTCTCATCATCACCTGTGAAATAAGAACACCAGGAGTTACCTTAAATGTTGACTGTTACTACAGTACACTGTAGGCCCAAGACTGTGATGTAGAACATGGTTTAGGACACAGAAAAACATTTAAATTCAAATTACTTACATGTTATCTCATTCTTCTTTTTCAGCCTCTCAAGTTCACCTTGTTGCATGTTGATGTGTTTCTCTTGTTGTAAGACCTTTTCCATTTGTGCATGAGCAAATGTTTCAGTTGTATAGCAGTATGGTTTATTTTTAGATTGACTCTTGTTTTCCACATCTTCCAACAGCTCTGGGATCTGCTGCTGCTCCTTGATGTTGAGAACAACATATCTTCCTCCACAGCTCTGACAGAGATCCTGGATCTCCTTGTTTTCCTTCAGGAAGTTAACAACAGCTGGAGCTGTAGGATCTGACTCCACAGTGAACAGAATCATGGTGAAGTCATTGACTGGAGAGCTGAATGTGTTCTGGATGGTCTTTAACTCTCCCTTGTCTTCATCAGTGAGGGAACCCACAGGTAGGACCAGGATGAAGGCATGGACGCCCTCAGGATCACAGAGGGAGATACACCTGAATGATTCCTCCATCACTGCCTCCTGAGGTTTTCCATACAAGGCAGGAAGCTCCATGAGAGAAACCCGACGTCCCCACACCTCTCCCTGATGTTTAACACACTCTGATGAGCTGGAGACTGAATGAAGCTCTGTCTGACCTAAAATGACCTTGGCTGCTGAAGACTTTCCTGCTCCTCTCCTCCCACACAGAACCAGGTTTACAGCTGGTTTCATGTGTCCAGACTTTGGTCTGATGATCTCTTCAGTGAAGGTGAGGAAGGTTCCTTTGTTTTCATGCACAATGTTTTCAATCCTCTCCATTAACACTCTGTGGTTCTCTTCAAACGAGCTGTAGGATCTTCCTCCACAGTCTTTAAGGAGATCATTAACAGCGACGCTCATTTCACCCCCCTCGTGGGTCATGATGACCATCGAGTGTTTAAAAGCATCTTGACCAAACAAACTCAGGATGGACTTCAGTGTTTGTCTGTTCTTCTCTGTGAAATCAGAAGGCTTCACTAACAGCAGCAGGACATTTGGTCCAGGATGACAAAGAGCCACACAGTTCTCCACCTCTCTTCTCATGGTCTCCTCAGACAGACTGAACATGTCTGGAGTTTTCACTACTGTTACTGGGCTTCCTCTCCACTCTCCGTAGGCGGCCACACATTGCCTGGTTGGGGAAAACCTTAGGAAATTGAAACCTTTGTCCCTGATGATGAAGTTACCAAGTCTTGTCTGTTTGTCTTCACTTTTTCCCAGCTGCACAATCCTGAATCCAGGTGCTGTAATACAACAGAGAGAAAGATAAAATAACAGCACTATGAGGCTGAAATCAAGTACTAAGCTTACATGATGAGATCTCTTCAGTCATCTCCAGGCTTGGGCAATGTTCTTGTTCAATTCACAGTGTCAACATTTAGTTAAAATTCGGTGTATTATTATTATTATTCACAACGCTTCTCCCTTTGATTTAAGTTTAATTTTTTCCCCCCGGAGCATCGTGGGCCCTTTTACGTGGTCGGGCCTAGGGGCTTGAGCCTCGGTAAGCCTGTGCATTAAGACGGCGGTGCAGGGAGAGTGTGTATTTTCGGGACAATGGGTGTTTGTTTTCTGAATAACGGACCGTCTGTCTACTGGGCTTACGGTCCAGTGGTGCATTTTTCTGACTATTGGGTCGTTGGAACAACGGCATGGCACCCTTGTAAGCTAGTTTCAGTGTGCGGCTTGACAATCCAGTCGATCAGGAGAGAATCAGACTGACTGCTGAACCCAGACGCTATTTCAGAAAGAGGAGGTGGTGGCAGGCGGGGGCCAGGAGAACGCAAAAGGGTGGAAGTGAGTCAGGAGCGGCTGATGACTTTAGATCAGAGCGATAGCTGAAACAGCAAATGTCAATATGTAACTTAAATGCTTACATTAATAAAATAAGTTTAACCGACTAGTATTTCTGGTGCCGACTAGCAAGGGTAGCAACGTTTATTTCATTAGTCGACAAATCGCGTACATCACTAATACTAACGTGAAATTATTAAAGGGACTGTTTGTAACGTCTTACACGTGTAAATCATTGCTGGTCGGTGTCTCATGGGCTCTCGTGTGTCTCATGGTCTCTCGTGTGTCTCATGGGCTCTCGTGTGTCTCATGGTCTCTCGTGTGTCTCCGCTGTTCAGACTCAGACTCCAACACAAACTACAGTGAAGCACCAAAACCTCTTGGTTGTATCTAGTGAAGCTGTTAAACAGTGTTGGCCGCGGTCGGAGGACGCGGGGGAGACCGTAGCTTTGGTCTCCAGGACCGGAGTCTCTGCTCCTCTGCTCCTCTGCTCCTCTGCCTGCCTTCACTCACACACCGCGCTCCTTCTCTCTCTCTCTCTCCACCTCTCACGTGCATGCTGCTCACTCCACACTGCAGAAGAGTTAGTTTAGCTCTGAGAATATCTAGTGAATGTTCAGTGGACGTTTGTGCAGAAATAACTGCTGCAGCTCCTCCAGACCAACAGAGGTTTCCCGTGTCTTGTGAAGTGAAGGGGGTTCGCAGAGAGAAACGTTATCGTCTCCCACCAAAACTCCGGCGTCTCCCCCGTTCCCTCCGGCCGCGGTCGGGAGGCTGAGGCAGGAAAAGCCAACACTAGGATCAGCATTGATTCATGGAGAGACCTTCATCTGGTCAGCTAACATTACTGCCAAGCAGCTGAAATATAGAGTGATATTGTGCTTTTAGCTGACGTGTGTCTCCTCACTGTGTTGAGTGATGCTCCTTCATGTCTATGTAGAGCGAGCACAAGCGCCAGCAACAGGACGCTGACTTTAGTTGACTTAACGGACACAGATGAAGCTGTTAACAAGACATTTAGGATTCTTACTAACACTCCCTTTAAAGATGAAATTGTTTTTATTTTTATTTTGTTTCTGCACTTACCAGTAGCTTTAACATCTGTGAGAGAAGTGTGTGTTTCCTTTTGTTTTGGGATTTGGTGATCACCTGGTAAAGTAGACTTTGTGTCCTCAAATGCTTCGTAGCTCACATGATCTCCGCTGTTCTCCTTTGCAGTTTGACCCAAACGTGTTAACAGCTCTGGAAGTTCGAGGTTCTTCTGCTTCAAGTATCTGTATCGACATTTTCTGATCATGTCTTTTAATGGAGGACGTTCCATGTATTTTTTCATTAAACCTGGACTCTCCTGTCTGGGTGTTGATATCAGAACCAGTAAATGATCAAACGATCGATCACTGAACTTTTCGAGGACTCTGCAGAGCTTCAGTTTGTGTTCCTCAGTGAAGTCTTCAGGTTGTAGAACCAGCAGGAACACATGAGGTCCAGGATCAGAGAGACTCGCACAGTCTTTAAGAAACTCTGTCAGTTTGTTTTCAGAGATGTCAGGAAGCAGCAGATCTGGAGTGTTGATGACAGCTATTTCTTTCTCCTTCAGCTGTCCTCTGACTCTCAGACAGCAGTCTGGTTCTTGCTCAGTGTTGAACTTATTCTCTCCCAGTATGAAGTTCCCCACTGAACTCCTCTCAGACCAGCTGTTCCCCAGCAGAACAACCCTCAGCTCAGACACTGAAATAAAAACACTGAATTAGAAAAACCTACTCAGTGTGGACTTCATTTAAAATGAATACAATAAAACTGAATTTATAACCAATGAAGAAGTCACAGCTTTTTTAAGGTGGACTTGTGAATGTGTCAGCTGTCATCATCATGAAAGTTGCACATTCACCAGTGACCCACACCTGCAAACTCTGTCAATCTAGATGTTAATATACAGAAGAATAATTCTGACTCAGTGCAGTTTAACTCACTGTTAGGTGGCAGACTATGGATGCTGCTGCTCCGCTTCAGAGGTGGCCGATCATCTGACACTATAAGAATACAGAACATTGATTCATTCACATGTAATCTTTAATTAAAAGAGACACTGTTTCTAGAAGAACAAATTGCTGTTGATTAGTGTTTCAGTTTTACTTGTCCTAGTTAAAGCAGCAGTGGGTAGAAATGGAGCAAATATGGTTAAAAAAAGTTGTTTTTATAAAACGGTCTCTATATCGTGACAGTAGTATATGAGATCGGTAATCTGAAAAATATCATGTGCCTCTGTGTCCTCCGGTGCTCCTAACGGCATCTGCAAGATTTCACAGACCGGAGGAAAACAAGCAGTAAGAGCTGATCTGAGGTCTGCTGTCCAGCTGCCGTCTATGAGAGCCGGCTGTCAATCACTCTGAACTCCGACCAAACGGTCAAACTAGGCAGCGCTGATCAAATATGAATCAATATTCTGTTACTGTAATGTCTATTTCTCTCCTCAGATGTTCTCAGAATCATCTTGTAGTGCACGGTTTAGCTGTAAAATGAGAAAGTTTGTGACGCCGCCGCCATGATGAGATCAGGTTGAGATGGCTTGAAGGAACGCCAAGGTCCGGTCACACCGAAGCACAGCCAATAGGAACGCTCTCTCTGAAATAGCCTGTGATCGGCAGAGTCTCCCATCACGGAATAGATTTTGTAAAGCCTGAAAACAGAGCCATGAGGAGGAGCAGAAGTCTAGTTTCCTCTCAGAACACTTGGATTACAATATGCTGAAAGGTTATTATGGGATTATTACCCAATGATGCCAAAAATATTCTGCCTACTGAAGCTTTAAGTTTGACTCACAGTCAGGCGGCAGTATTTCAAAGCTCTTGCTGGGCTTAAAGTGGAAGTTCAACTAAGTTAAACTGGTTTACTAAAGGGAGTTCCATTCTAATGAACTATTATATAACAAACATGACCAATATGAGCATTTAAAAGAAAAAACAAGTTTTGTTTCATCATTTGTAGCAAGAGCGCCGCCATGTTTCAGTACTCTAGTCTGTGACGTCACCAGGTTGGTTAGCTCGGCTGAGTTACACAGATACAACGGTAGAGACAGTGAAAGACGGAGACTGAGGAGACACAGGACAGAAGAAGACAAAAGAGGGGACACTATTGAATTGTTCCTGGATGTAAAAATGAGTTTTACAATGTTAAAACCAAGAACAAAACAGTCCATCTCATAAACTGACGTTGAAATGGAGATCAGTAACGTTACTGCAGCGCTGGCTAGAGGCACTGAAAGAGTCCTCCAACAGGCACTGAGTCCAGCTGACTGTCTCTCCATCTCCCGTCCTCTCCTCTCTCTGATCACCTGTCTCTGTCTCTCCATCTCCTGTCCTCTCCTCTCTCTGTCTCTCCATCTCCCGTCCTCTCCTCTCTCTGATCACCTGTCTCTGTCGTTCCATCTCCCGTCCTCTCCTCTCTCTGATCACCTGTCTCTGTCTCTCCATCTCCTGTCCTCTCCTCTCTCTGTCTCTCCATCTCCCGTCCTCTCCTCTCTCTGATCACCTGTCTCTGTCGTTCCATCTCCCGTCCTCTCCTCTCTCTGATCACCTGTCTCTGTCTCTCCATCTCCCGTCCTCTCCTCTCTCTGATCACTTGTTTCTCCTCCTCTGCTGTCTCTTTCAGACCGTTCAAAGACAGGGTCGCTAAGAAAATCAAAGCCGAAAGCACTACTTTATTCTGAAGACCACGTTATAGCGTTTGTTTTCTGAACTTGCCTCAACATTAGCATACCAAAACTCCCATCACAAAGTAAAACTGATCACAAAAGCAAACACTAGAGAGAGGTGATCAGAGAGGGGAGAGGACAGGAGATGGAGAGACAGAGACAGGTGATCAGAGAGGGGAGAGGACAGGAGATGGAGAGACAGAGACAGGTGATCAGAGAGGGGAGAGGACAGGAGATGGAGAGACAGAGACAGGTGATCAGAGAGGGGAGAGGACAGGAGATGGAGAGACAGTCAGATGGACTCAGTGCCTGTCGGAGGACTCTTTCAGTGCCTCTAGCCAGCGCTGCAGTAACGTCACTAATCTCCTTTTCAGCGTCAGTTTATGAGATGGACTGTTTTGTTCTTGATTTTAACATTATAAAACTCATCTTTACATCCAGGAACAATTCAATAGTGTCCCCTCTTTTGTTTTCTTCTGTCCTGTGTCTCCTCAGTCTCCGTCTTTCCCTGTCTCTATCGTTATATCTGTGTAACTCAGCCGAGCTAACCAACCTGGTGACGTCACAGACTAGAGTACTGAAACATGGCGGCGCTCTTGTCACCAAAGCTGCAGGAAAGAAGAAACAAAGCTCCTTTTTTCTTTTAAAAGCTGACATTTGTCATATTTGTTATATAATAGTTCATTAGAGTGGAAATCCATTTAGTAAAGCAGCTTAACTTGGTTGAACACTTCACTTCCACATAAAGGGGCTGATCTGTAACTGTAAGGGTACAGAAATATACACATGAATTAATTCATTCATTAATCATTTCTTCCTCGTGTTATCTGATGGACATGCTTGGGACACTAACAACGGCACCATTCAAATGTACAATTATTGTGTGTTTTTGCATTAAGAACTGTGATTTACCACTTCTCCTCATCTATATTTCCACCTTGATCATACTGATCTTAGGATACATTATTGGTCTGACATTTAGAGGCAGAAGCTTCAAGTTTGTGGCAAAACCATCTGGTTAAACTACTTGAGTGTTTTTTACTTTATTATTTATTTATATCATTTATATGTTCAATGCTTTTGATTTTTGACTCACTGTTAGGTCGGACGAAGTCAGGGCTGCTTCTGCGCTTCGGTTTATTTAAATCATCATCTACAAAAAAACAGAAAAAGTCCAGTCAAGCCTAGATATATATAATCCCTCCTGTTCACTACATGACAACAGTGGTGGTCTTTACTCGAGGTCTGCTTCCCAACCTGAACCTGACAGGTCTGGACAAATTATCAGGCTAAAATCAGGGCCGCCGACAGCGGGAGGAAACTGGGTCAGTTGTCCTGGATGTAGATGAGGATATTAACTTGATTATTGACACTTTGAGCACAAACATTAACGCTCACCGTTATATGTGTACTGTAGCGTTCACTAGTGAATAAACATTACGAGCTACCTGGTGTCAAGAAATGTAACAGCACTAAAGGTTAAAACAAAACACAAACACAGGACAAAGTGACCACTATGGAAACTCTGGGAAATATGAGCCGTCACTACAGTATTTCAGTACGAAGCCTCGTTTTGATCCGCTCACGTTAAACGTTTGTGTGTCTTAATCTAGATCAATAAATAAAACTGAGAGAAAGATGACCTCAGATGCATTAAAACACAAGAGAGGACCAAGAGAGTAAGAAAAGCATCCTGTGCTCCTCTCACATCTGACTTCTTCTACCTGTTTAGATTATTTTGTTCAGTATTGTTGAAAACACAACGGACTAATGTTACACCATACAGCTGGCTGAGCAGGGACGACAACTGGTGAGAGAAACATCCACATTTAGTGTTTATTAACTCAAATTGTGTTTATGAAGAAATCAGTCATAATGTCAGATTAATCTGTTTAACTCTCTGTTTACTGTATCTCGACACCTGAGATCTGTACTACGAAGCAGGATTTGGCGTTAGCGAGGTAACTTCAGGGTTTAACCCTTCAGGGTTTTCCGTCATACGAAGGTGGTTCACTGCTTACCGGGGTAGATCGCCATGGTAACTGATGCTGAACAGCTGACCTGCTCCGGAGCAGGTTATGTTCCAGATAAGAGATCAACTCGTATAAAAGCACCTACTACTGACCAATCAGAGCTCAGGGTTCGTATGGTAATATTACACAAATACCAAGAAGTTTAAGTCATAATTAGACTAAAGACAACACAGTTTAAACTGACAGATGCAGGAAGAACAGCTGGATTTATGCTGTGGGTGTTTGCTGCTTTGAATTATGTTTTTATATTTATTTTTTTACTTGCTGCAAAGTCTGTTTCACACCGCCGGAGACGAGGACACAGCTGAGAGAAGGCTGAAATAGTCATACACTATTTAATAATGGGCATAATGAGGTGTAATCCACCCATCTTTTACATTTCTTAAAGCTATTTGTATCTAGACGGCTATATCCGACTTTTGAGTATTTCATTAAATTAATAAGTCTGTTAATTTACTCATTCAAACATTGGTTGTTTTTTCTTTTGCCAGCTGTCCTTCCTGCATTTGGCAGCTTCAACTGTGTTACTTTTAGTCTGATTAAGTGTTTAACTTCTTCGTATTTGTTTAATATAGTTTGCTCTTCCTTTGTAAAATGTGTCTCTCTGGCTGTCTGTCTGTAAGTCTGTGGACTTGTCCATGTCTGTGATTGGTCAGTAGACTAGTCCATGTCTGTGATTGGTCAGATGCTGCAAACCGTTCATGTGAACGCGCTCACAGCCAGACTGAGAAACCCTGGGTTGATTTACTGAGTTGATAACCAACGTCGTAGGACCGCTCAGCAGGATCTCGGTTGTTAGGGTTAGTTAAACCAGATAACGAGAAGATACCCTGGAGATGTTGAACTCACTTCGTAGTACAGGCCTCTGTCTGTGTCACTGCCTGTGATGATGTCGCATCCCCGGAACGAGCAAAATGCACGGCGAGCTATATTGTATGTCATTTCCAGTAAATATCACAATATAAAACGTGTTTTCTGTTTAAAAAGTAGGCTATAAACGTAGGAAGATAGCACGTACTAATAACCCATCTTTGAAGTGGTTACGTCTCCAGTCTGATCTGGAGCTCACAGCTGATCTGTACGTGGTTTATTTACATGACGTAACAGAAGTGCATAGTTAACGTCTTCAGTGTGGACAGAGAGCCAGTTAGGACACGGTGTAACATGTGGACAGTGAGAGAAGACAGTGTGTTATCCACACTAATAAAGTCTGACTGGACTCACCAGGTGATGCAGTCGCCATGATGTCACTCTGCTGGAAACATCAGAGAATAATGCACCTGGAGGGAAGAATACAAATAATGTAGCTTCTCTTATTTACTGACACTCAGACAGCCATAGTTCACTAATGAAGGAGTTTGGACAAACAATGAAGACTTACTTGTGTCAGTGTTGCTGTCTGCTGAAGTCAAAGAGCTCTGCGTCACCAACAGTCCTGTATAACATGTCAACATCATCACAATCACCAGACAAGAATAAAAACATCAACACACAGTTTATAGTTTAAGATGAAAACCGTCATGGTGGAGAGTTTGATTTCATTTGGTTGCTCTTGAATATATTCTATTTTTAAGAGCAAAAGGGTATAAAAGGAACCACAACACACACATGCACAAATATACAGTGTTGTAAAACCATTCTAAGATAAATATCATCATATAAAACATATTTAAACATCGATTCATTCCTCATCTGTGTTCTCTGTGCCCAAGAAATCACCTGTATCTTGTCTGAATGATTTTAGACCTGTAGCCTTAACATCTGTGATAATGAAGTGTTTCGAGCAACTGGTTAAGGCATACATAAATAACAACATATCTATCAATATTGACCCATTACAGTTTGCATATGGGTCTAACAGAGCTGTGGATGATGATGTTTCACTGGCTTTATATACTGTGCTAAAACATCTGGAGGGAAAAAACACATATGTCAGAATGCTGTTTGTTGATTACAGCAGTGCTTTCAATACAATCGTACCATCTCTTCTAGTATCTAAGCTGACAGACCTCGGCCTCTGTAATTCCATCTGCAGGTGGATACAAGATTTTCTGACATGCCGACTCCAGACAGTAAGAGTAGGAAACAGATACTCATCTACCACAGTTCTGAATACCGGTGCTCCACAAGGTTGCTGTCTCAGTCCCTTACTGTATAGTCTGTACACATATGACTGTGTGGCTAAACATCATACAAACAAATTGTATTCTCAGGTATTGTCTTATTTATTGTAGTATTTATCAACTGTACTATTTATAGATTTTAAGGGCTGAGAGAGAGCCATCAGGGTGAAATGCATTTCATTGCATTTCACTGTACACTGTACTTTTAAATGCATATGACAAATAAACTTGAAACTCTACTGACAAAACTATCAGTAGCTGCAAACCTTCGGTCATGCATACAAGTTATGTAGTCCTACTTCATTCCTCAAACCTGTTTTTGCACCCTCATGTTGGTGTGATCTACAAAGACACTTTAAAACAGATTCTTTTATAAACATGGGAGATTTTAAAAACAGGGTTAAGGCCTGTTTGAAAATGTAGCTACGTGTCCTGCTACTGAACAGGCTCATGGAACACGCCCAAACTAACATTTAATTTATTCTACTTTATTGTCATACAGACGTCAACAACATAAAGTAAATAAATTGTATTTAGGATCAAATATACCCTTACATAGTCTAGAAAACGGTAGATCTGTTCATTAGATTGTAAATTGCTCTGTGTGTGTGTGTGTGTGTGTGTGTGTGTGTGTGTGTGTACAACATATAATTATTATTTTTTACCCCAAGCAGCAGCTATAACCCTATAATTTATTATATGTTCAACTGTGCAGTACTGAAATTAACAGTACAATAATGTAGTGCAATAATCTGGTTTACTAACACTGCATTTATTTATACAGAACATTTAAACTAATATTCTTATTTTACACTATTCTATATCAATATAATACAGACGCTCATAATGAATAAATAATATAAAGGTATTGATCCAGTAGAGATGGTTCCTGGTCCTCTAAGCAGGACTCAGTCCACAGTAGAGATGGTTCCTGGTCCTCTAAGCAGGACTCAGTCCACAGTAGAGATGGTTCCTGGTCCTCTAAGCAGGACTCAGTCCACAGTAGAGATGGTTCCTGGTCCTCTAAGCAGGACTCAGTCCACAGTAGAAATACAGACTGCAGCTGTTGTTCATGTGCAGGTGTTTGTTAAACAGGTAACAGACTACAGAGAGAAACACTGCTGCTCTGATAACTCTGTTTCTTTATTAGTATTAGATCAGTTCAGACATAAACAGCTGATCCAGCTGTGATCAGCTGATCCAGCTGTGATCAGCTGCTGTTGTCATCAGAAACGGACGTCGCTTCAGTTACACTGCGCATGCACGTGTTAAACCCAGAGACTACTGTCGGCCTGTGACTCAGCCTCCTTCCAAAGGCCTTGCTTCTGCTGAGGCTGAGCATCTAAAATGGAGTTACCTCAGATATTAACACACCGGAAACAGTCTGTATGGCGTCAAAACAGCCTCAGAAGTATTCACAAACAAATATAAAACACAATGCACATATAAATGTAGAGTGATCTGCATCTGTGCCTCTAATTTACAACTAGAATTTCATCATTCTGTAAATACATTGTCATAATTTGACTAAATCCTCCTCATTTACAGACTTAAAAACATTCACAGCCCTTATATTCATTTGTGATTTTGTTTTATAGTTTAAACTGATTGAATCGACGTCCTCTGATTCCTCTGATTCCTCTGATTCCAGTAAAAGAGTTTTCTTGCAGACTGTCGGACAGTATTTCTGATCGGATGTTACCGTGAGTCTGTAAATCATTAATCACCGTGACTGATCCTCGTTTACCGACAGACTTCACTTCTCTAGAGGACTTTGACTTGATCACCTCTATCGATCTGGTTTTAGTAGTTTAACGTTACTCACCAGCTGAAGCTTCTGCTGCGACATCAGAGCAGGACAAGAAACAACACGAAGTTAAAAGTGAAAGTAAAAAACAAGAACAAGGCGTGACTCCTGTTCATCAAAGAATGTGAGGAAAACAAAGTTTATTTATTCTTTAAAACTACATATTCTTTATTCCATTCTTGAACATTTTGATTCTTCCTGACATGTTTTATTTAAATTTAATATTATCTGTAATGTGTGTTTAATTATGAGATTTTATTAATTTCCAGTGATATTGGAAAGTGTTCTAACTCACATCCAAAATCATCACCATGACAACCTCTTCTCAGATTATCTGCAGAATAAAATCCCATGAAATGTGAAGAATTATTTCATTTTATTACACATTAAACCTGATAACTTTATATCAGTGAAGTGTCTACAAATGCACGTTTGTTTCAGCTCCTCAGCCTGTTAAATAGTGATGCTTATTTCTTGGTTATGATTTGTAGTGAGGCAGACAGACAGACAGGCAGACAGACAGACAGACAGACAGACAGACAGACAGACAGACAGACAGACAGACAGACAGCATCTCATTAAAGACTGAACT
The DNA here is from genome assembly GCF_015220745.1 of Sebastes umbrosus. Lineage (NCBI taxonomy): Eukaryota > Metazoa > Chordata > Actinopteri > Perciformes > Sebastidae > Sebastes > Sebastes umbrosus. The sequence goes on along the minus strand of NC_051276.1, from coordinate 35,306,850 downwards.
CTCAAATGGAAAGCTGTAACCAGCAGTGTTCTGTGAGGCTCCAATCATCAGAGGTTGATGCTACAGCTCCACCTGCTGGACATGGAGGTTATCAGACAGAACATGGCTCCCTGTGCACAAACAGAGCTGTAAGATCATTGCTTTCAAAGAGTTACACATATTGGAGACATGAGAGTGAAATGATCCTCTCGTCTCTCACAGGTTAATTTCTTTTGATTGAATTGGACTGAGGATGATCAATGATCAATATTCAATTCTGACAGCTGATGTCAGCCCAATGCGGTTAAATGATCACCGCCCTCATCACTGATAGACTGCATTCACAAATATCAATTAATATATTTGGAGGTGTTAAGTTTGAGTTGAGTTCACTCACAAGATGATTAACCAGGAAGAAAAGAGTCAGAACATGATCAGACGTGTTTCTAAATATTTCATAAATCACAATGAAATGTTTTTTAAATAGGAATATAAAATTGTATTTTATATAAAACTAACCTATTTTGATTGAGTGCTACAAATAATCCAAGCTTGTAAAACGTTTTACAGGATTTTTATCTTTGAACTCAGCTCTAAACATATTTTAAATCATGTTAAATAAATGTGGACATTAAAATCTTTTCAACATTTTTATTTCTTTGATGTGAACTTTAAATCATATTTACACAGGATGTTTTCTTCTTATTCAACAGCAGACTGAAATATCTGAATCGTGTGTGGCTTGGAAAACAAAATGTCATGTGAAATACTTTCATACATGTTCTTCCTCATATCTGAGATATTTAGTCTGACTATCTTTAACCAGAATATCTGAAGAACTCAAATACATTTCTATGAAATCTTGATAGAGGAAGATTCACACAGGATCAAAATATTGTCAAAGTAAAGTTGTGGAGCATAACGTCTGTGTGCAGGTTGTTTCTCTTCTGTTTCTTTTTTAACAGGAATACAACGAAAAACTCACAAATGACAAAAGTTGCATGGAGACATTAGCCTAATTAAATACAACACAATCTGCAGCTGATAGTGTGCAGTGTGTCCATATAGGACATAATTATATTACAGTTTAGTTGGTCTAACCATGACATATTTAAAACGATACAGGAATCAACATTGAATGTGGTGAACAAAATAAAAATGACTACAATATTTCAAACCTCCAACAGATATGACACTTGATGTTAGAGCTCCATCTGCTGGACAAAACAATACAAACATTATAACAGGAACCATCAACTGAAAGATGATAAATGTGATTATACAGGAGGTGGACAAACATATTTAACTGTACAATATAATGAGTTGCAGTTGAACATTGGCCAAGTAAACCTAGTATACTCTGAATACTTTGACAGTATCCTCAGTAACAGTAGTATCCTGAGATCAAGGAACTACAGAAATACATAGAGGTGAGTAAAGAAGTTTCAGATTCCTGTACATTAAATGGATGTAATCAAGTTATAAAGCATCCATTCTTATTTGACATGCAACAAAACAAACAAAAAAATAAGATCAAACCATCTGCATATAAATTATATTCATGATTATTTAATATTTGCTGTGATATTTGTAATTTGGGTGAAAGGTGGTTGAATGAAATCTAAACATTTTGACTTATATTACAAACATCAAGTTCTTTCTCATTTAAAAAAGAAAACAAAGATCTGTAATGACCAAGCAGAGCTTCCAGCTGTTGAAGTCTTTCTTAACTAAGCTGTAAATAATTACACAAACAATTAGGAAAAAAGAAAACAAACAGCAAAAAGTCAAAAGATTCTCAACAAAACAATGAAGAAGAAAACAATAAAACATATAATACACATTTTCTACAGACTGAAAAGGTGTAGGCTGAGATGGCAGCTCATTGTGACGACCCTTTTTTAAACATGCTCAACTTATTTGTGGTGAAAAGGTAAAAAAACAAAAACAACAGAAAACACTATTTCAACCATATAATGCTGATTTTTACCAAACTTTACAGAAAACCCACTGAAACAGAGAAGACCCTGAATGTCAGTGAGTTATTTAGCTTTTGAAATCATGATTTAGGATCACTAGACAGACATGACTGAAATCAACATTATATCATTTAAAGAGTCCAACTCAGTGATACAGAAATCTCTCTTTATTTTAAAAAGTCTGAACAGCAAAGCTGTAATTGTGTCCAAACACCATTTGGAGGTGGTTTGAAATGTGATTCCAATCTGATTTCTACAGATGCGTCTCAGTCCGAACGCTCTGGCCGCTCAAATCAAATTTCAAAGTTTCTTTTGTGAGACTCGCAACGCGACACACAGCAATGATGTCAAATCCAGAGCAGAGTCCATGCTGCTACTAGCAGAGGGCTATAGAGGACAACATGGAGGAGAACAACAGTCTGTGGACAGATTCTGAAATAAGTTCTACAACAACACAAACCACAACTTCCTGCCCCATTTGTTGCTGTTACAGTCAGATATTATAGACATATTGTTCTCTAGAGAACACTACTTACAACGTTTTAGTTAACTAATACTATGTTCCTCTCTGGATAATTTTGTGGATCAATATCTGATGTTACAGATTTGTGTTGAGCAAAATCTGATTAATTCACTTTTCTTTTCTCCAGCACATTTCTTACTGTATGTCTTTTGTGAACTGTGACTCCAGCCTGGTGAACCAGGAGGTACATTTACAATCATAAATGTATGTAAATACACTAAATATCACAATTAATCACATGATTGTCCGTAGTTAATCACCCCCGCGGGCACGTCTGGGGAACGCGCACGTCGGGGTATCCGCTGTCGTCCATTCCCGGGAAAGTCGGAAACTGCACGCAGGCCGGGACTCTTATAAATCATGTCAACTTTGGGGATATTGGACAATGTATAGTCAATTTACAACAACTTCCTGTTTCCTGTAGGGGGCGCTATGACTATCATGCATAATACCACGTATAAGACTTCAGGCCGGCACCCTTATAAAACATGTCAAATTTGGGGAAGATGGGACAATGTATAGTCAATTTACAACAATTTCCTGTTTCCTGTAGGGGGTGCTATGACTTTCACTCAAAATGGCACATATATGTCTTCAGGCCGGGACTATTATCCAGCTTGTGAAATTTGGGGCAGATCGGACTATGTAAAGTCAAGTTACAACAGCTACCTGTGTCATTGCGAAACATCAAAATTCGCCGCGCCGCCCCAAGAACGCCGTTTCACAAAAACACAAAAGCTTCGCAATTTAGTATCATGAAGGTGTTGAGATTCCGCTGCCCAATTTTGAGATGGATCGCTTGAATCCTCTAGGAGGAGTATCGCAAAGTTCCATACCTAAAAAGTGACAAAATGGCACTTGATGATGATGAGTGAAAATGAGTGATATGAAGGTCAGTTTAATGGCCATGAAGATAAGGGATTAAGTTTCATATTACAGTATAAACAAGAAGATTGATGAAGGTTTATTATATTAAAAACAGGTCAAAGTCTCTGTCTATGGTGGAACTTCATAATTTAACAACATTTTGATTGCAGGGATCACAAGGTTATCTACTTTTCCTTTGGGATCTAAACTCCTTTAGACATGTTACTGTCATAAGAGACCTGCAATATGGCCTACAGCCAGCCTGCGTATAGTGAGATGACATGAAACTACATTTTTTGGGGAGATTACATAAACCTGATAGCAGGTGGGGCCTTGATGTTTCTCATCTGAATTTCTTTGAACTTGTGCTGGCAGCTTTAAGCTCTTACTTGCAGTACCTTGAAGTAGTAGTAACTTGAAATAAACATCTTTTTTGTGTAGTTTTTTTTTTCATGTATGTTGTGTGTTATCATGGAGTTGTCAATCAACAACTCCATCTGATAAATGCAGCAGCTCTCCGCTCTGTGTTTCTTCCATTTAGTTAGTTACGAGCTGTTATCTGTTTTTTTGTGTTGTCTGTTGTCAATCTAGATGTTAATGTACAGAAGAATAATTGTGACTCAGTGCAGTTTAACTCACTGTTAGGTGGCAGCCATTCGGAGCTTCTGCTCCGCTTCAGAAGTGGCCGATCATCGGACACTGTAAGGATACAGAACATTGATTCATTCACATGTAATCTTTAATTAAAAGAGACACTGTTTCTGGAAGAACAAATTGTTGATTCGTTTTTTATTTTATGTGTTTTTACTTGTCTTAGTTGAAGCTAAAAAAACTTCTGCTTGTGATCCAGACAGGTGGGAATCTACGGGCAAAACTCTTGCTTGATTAAATCTCATACAGTAAGGCAGCAATAAGAATTAGTCTTACCCAGGACCAAAGAACACAATACTTTATTTTTATTAAATGGTATGGAGCTTTGAAAGATGAAATATACAGTAAAATACAAAATATACAATCTTTTGCCCAATGTCAACCAGCTCTCGACTCATTTCTGCACAGAAAGTACCCCTTGGTAATGAGGACGATGGGAACTTAAATTAAGTTTGATCAAATTAAGTTGTACGGTCTATTGAAATAATGATGGATTAAGCACATACAATTTGCTACCATCAAATATTAAAAACATGTTTGTCAAAAGAGACAGTAAATCATCTTAAAGCAATATGTATGTTTTAAAATTAAGGGGACACATTTAAATAATTGAAATCTATAAAACAAAAATGTGATATCTCATCACTCTCTCTGTACATGACATAAGTTTCTGTTTGTTCTGTTGATAGGATGTTTTGAGAATACGTAACAGTATCCATATATGAAGATTTAAAGCTTCCAACTATTTGATACAGCTCTAAAATGGTCTTGTATTACTAAGTTTCATACTGTGTTTACTGAATAGGAGGACACTCAGTTTACTATTTGTCGCTGTCCATTGAGGAGTGTTGCTGAATTGACGTTGCCTTGGCATATTGTGAAGGGAGGGAAGGGACAGGTGACGCTGTCTCTCAATCCAGTTGCCAATCATCAACTCCATCTGACAAAAGTGGCAGCGCTCCGCTCTGATCTGACCAGCCTATCAGAGTGATTTCTCTCACCGACCAGCTCTGCCACCGATTCAACACGATGAATCAGCCAGGAAAACTCTAACATGAGCAGACTAGATGGTCTTGCACCTTTGAATTTCAGACTTCCGCTGCTCGTGCGGGACTTTTCAGACATGACTGCCACAATAAGATAAAAGCAAATAACTTCAATTAAGAAGTAAAATAATGAATTAGAGAGACAGCCAATTTGTTTTTAAATGTTTTAAAAGCAGGAGATCTTAGAAATCTACATTTGAGTAAATATTTTGCAGTCGAATCACATTGTTCAAGGATATTAAACCTTTCAACCTTCATTTCATTATAATACATTTAATATTTGACTCCTTTCTTTACAAGGATTGTATAAAGGTGATAAAGTATGTCCATAAATATGAGATATGTGTTTACAGTTAATTACAATTCCTCCCCGGCATTGAGGAGTTTGGTGATGGTGGTTTCGTGAAAATGACAATGGCGTTTGTCTGGAACTAGCAATGGCTGTTGAGCTGCGCTGTGTGCCACTTCGCGCCAGATGTAAGATAAGATCTACTGTGTTATCCAGACTAATAAAGTCTGACTGAACTCACCTGTTGCTGCAGTTGCCATGATGTCACTCTGCTGGAAACATCAGACTAATTCCACTGGAAACCAACTGCTGGGAACCAAGAGATAGCATGAAATGTTAAATTGTCTTGTCGGTTAACTTGTCTTACTTTGTCTGCTGCTGTCTCATGTTACATCAACACACACACACACACACACACACACACACACACACACACACACACACACACACACACACACATTAAAGTGTGTTGTCACCTTGTGTAGTTTTTCTTTCAACCGTCAAATCTGAACATAAGAGCCTGATTACAATGCAGCCTGGATAAGTGGGAGAAAATGGATGGGTGGAGATATATATAAACTGTGAAAAAAAGTTTTGAAATTTGTGTTTGGTCAATTATTTCTCTGTTGTTACAATGCTAATGGTCATTGTATTTTACATCGTTGGAAAGCGTGTTTATTTACCTTTACAATGATGTCCAACTTGTAAGGATCATGTATTTGTGGGATGAGCAGCACAGCTGATTATGTGGGGAGCGCCCAAGAAAAAATTGCCAAAATGCTCTGCCAATGGTAAACAGTGTATTCTCCTGTTGGTGTTGACTCTTGTTTTGAGTTGTTTGGGGGATTGGATGATTGAACTCTATCAGTTACAAGAAACAAAGCATTGGCAATTAGCATTGTAACAACAGAGAAATAATACACTAAACACAAGTTTCCAAACTTTTTTTCCCCAGTTTATATATATATGTGTGTGTTTTTGTTAAATAGACACAGATCACATGACTTTGCACAACACATTTTTTCTTCCTTATGTAATTTCATTTAATTTTTCTGTTTTTCAGTCATGTGATGATAAATAATTTGGGAGACTGAAGTAATATTTATGGTGAAACATAAAACCATAGGCAACATTAAGGGTTTGTGTGTTAGACTGACTGACCCACCATATACTTATAAGTTTGCTGTTGCTCAACCGATAGCGGGCACAACATGAAAACTTCAGAAAATGTAAATAAGTGTCTACCCTACAATATATTAAACAATTAAACAAATCTAAGTTGTTTTGCTAGTTAAGGTTGAAGGACAAAAAAAAAATCACCTAATTTGCATATTCATTTATTTTGGACAAACAATATTGAAATTGTGGATAACCTTGTTATGTTGTTTGTTAGCTATGCAATAAGAGAACTTACTGTTATGTTTATCTTTGAAGAAGATATCTGTGTCTTCAAGTGGGGTGGGAGTCCAAGTTAACACTCCAGTTCTAACACTCTCTCATATAGGTTAACATGTAGAAAAAAAACTAAAATTGAGGTGAGGTCAGAGAGTGATTGATTTCTGATGGAATGTCCCCTCAGGCAAAAGAAAAATTTAGTTATGCGGAACAAATAAAAAAAACCTCTTGGGGTTCTTCATGGCATACAGTATATATAAGAATAAAAATGTGTTACATGGTAGCTTGTACTCTTATTCCTAACAGTTAAAATAGTGGTGGTAGTGGTAAAAAGTTAATGTGTTATCAATGGTGGTAAAACTTGCAATTGTAATCTTGTTTTTATAGCTGTTGTAATGTTTATCAAAAGACAATTTAACTTTCTTGTTCACCTTCAGTCTGAACTTCAGACTCTACGGAGTCATTTATGCATTTATTACACTTATAAAAGGCACCAATATATTTCTCAGTATCAGTATGTATTAGTCATTGTAGCAAACTTTACAGCATTAGGCTTGATCTTTTTAGAATTCACCAAAATCTCAAAACTATTTTTTCAAACAATTAATTTCCATGTCATTATTTACCTGAGGTGGCTGTTGCAGTTATCGGGATTGACAGTCTCCCATCATGGATTTTCGAAAGTATACTGCAAGAAAGAATATAATCTTTTCAGCTCAGTTGACTCAGTTGATTCTGGTCCAGCTAATCACCAGTCCTGAATAGTCAGCATACACCTGAGGATTAGAAACAGAAACAATCCGTTTTTACTCATCAATCCAAGAGCTTTGTCTTTCTTACAATGATACACGTTTGTTTCAATTTATATTTCAGATGTGACTACTCACTGTGATGTAATTTTCTATCGATTCCTCTGTCCTTGGTCGGGAGGTCAGAGTGACTCTCAGAAATTCCCTGTTGACATTATTGGGTTGGATATCACACTCACCAGGTGAGATCCTCTTTGCTTCCATCAGTGAAATTACAAACTCTGCACTGACGTCAAACTCACCTGAGACAACCTTTCCTCTCAGAGTGGGCAGGGCACTGCAAACACACAATATCAGTTCAAAAAGCTAAGTTAATGTTTAACATCCTCTAAAGTTGTACAACAGGGAAGCCTGGTACATATACATATCAGTCCTTTACATTCATACTTAACGTACAGTAGGCTATTTTCCTTCACCTTCATGTTGCAAACATCTATTTACGGAGCATACGCCTATATGGTCTTCTAGAGGTATTACATCTTACAACAAGACGTGATAATCATTTAAATTACGGATGTTCCGATCCCAAAGTTTTGTGGCCCCGGTCCCAAACAAAGTCCCTTAATATTGGGTATCTACCAATGCCGAACTGATACCTATGCATACCTAAATAACACAGCTACCCAGTACACACTCAAGTTAGTGCCACCAGTCCAACTGTGTGATTGAAAGTTGGATAACTCTGCAGCATCACAGCTTTATGTTTAATTACATTTTTACTGCAGTGAGAATTCAAAAAAGAAACTGTTATACACAACTGCTGAACACATCCTTGCCTCAAAACAATTCTACCTATAGCAGTAAGCAACATTTGAAAGATAATCAATTCTCAACAATACAATACTCACGTACGTACACTGAGTGTTATTGGTGGTGTAGTAATCCTCCTTCTTGTCCATACTGGTCGTGATGAAATGTCTTCTTAACGCAAATATGTTGTAAAAGATGGGGGTCAAAATCCACGGTCCGCAATCCTACATGAGGCAAAATCAAGCGGGTATCTTCTAAAGTTTATCATTTTAGTGCTAAATTCACCTTTGTGTTTCCATGGACTGTGTTTCCTTGCTTAGCTGTGGCAGAGTGATATGTCCTGGTTGTCATATTGTATAATGGAATAAAACTCCAAGAATAAACCCTAAACAAGCCTGCCAGAACAAGAATATGCAAAACAGAAATGTTTAAGGTAGGGTTGTCAATCGATTAAAATATTTAATTGCTATTAATTGCATGAATGTCCATGATTAATCGCAAATTAATCCAATTTTGTATCTGTTCAAAATATACCTTAAAAGGGATATTTGTCAAATATTTAATCCTCTTATCAACATGGGAGTGGGCAAATATGCTGCTTTATGCAATGTTTGTATATATTTATTATTGGAAATTAATTAACAACACAAAACAATGACAGATATTGTCCAGAAACTCTCACAGGTACTGCATTTAGCATAAAACAATATGCTCAAATCATAACATGGCAAACTCAAGCCCAACAGGCAACAGCCTAGCTTTAAAACTGAGCCTGGTACAACCTATGGAACCGTTACCAGAATTAGTGTATTGGCTGAGTATGTGCACTCATGCAAGGATTTTAACTCCATTTTTTCGTTGCTCTCAATGTTACACAGAAAATGTACACATATAAAACAACAATAATGACATTTGTAGATAGTAAGACAATAGTGCAAAAAGCAAAGTGTTCTGGAATAAATATGCAATTATTAATGAAACAGGTTGCTTTATATAGACAAGCATGAGGTGAGTAGATATGATAGTAGCGTATACAGCGAGCATGCTCAGATTTATATTTGACAGTGATATGTACATGTTAAAAACTGTGTATTTAAATAATAAAAGTATATAATTTACAAAGTGACAAATGAGGTATAATCCAATCCACAGTAGATCAAGGAGAAGCCTTTGAAAGTAAGTGCCTCACAGCTCCATGTTCGACACAAAGCTGCACATAGATAGAACACACAGGTGCATTTTTTGGAGATATTGTATTTCAAGCAATTACATAGTTTGTTTTTTAAAAAACTCCACTGTAATATGTAGTACATTTACAGCACATTTCTGCTCACCAGAATTCTACTGAAATTACATGAACAGCTAGCTACTTAGCTAACTTAGTAAGTAGCCAAATAAGCTAATTTAGCTAGATTACATCATTTCTCAGGTTAATAACTTAGCTGGCTAGCTAACTTAGCTAATTAGCTAAATTGACATTTAGCTAACATACATTTTTGGTGTACCAGCTGAGGTAAACCAGTTTGAGGTGTTTAATTAACCTTTAGGCAACAGCTGTAGCAATAATAATATTTTAACAAACATGTTAAAGAATGGGAAAAAAAGAAAACAATAGTTAGTTAGTTAATTAACTCACTGGTTGGTGGAGCTTCACTGTCCAGACTGTCCAGGTAGAACTCTTCTGGTTCAGCTCGTTAATCAGCATCACTTTCTTCAGGTGTGTTATTCTTCAGGTACAGCCAGGTACCTGGCCAACAGGTGATTTGACTAACCTGTTTCCTTGTTTTTATTCAGCTATTCAAATAGAGTCAAACTATCACACTGCTAGCTAACTTCTAGCTCGGTAATTAACGTCTAGCTAACTTGAGTTTGAGGTGGAGAACCTTACTCCTTTTTGTTGTGTGGGATAGTTAGCTCCTCACTTTTGGCTAACTTAGCTAGCTAACTTCTAGGAAATCTCTAGCTGGCTTAGCTAGCTGCGTAGCTACATTAGCTTAATTGACATTTAACAAACATTCATTTTCGGTGTACCAGGTAGACAGTTTCAGGTGTTTAATTAACCATTAGGTAACAGTTACATAATAATATTTTAACAAACAAAGACTGGAAAAATAAAGAAAACAATAGTTAGTTATCTTAATGAACTTACTGGTTGGTGAGCCTTTAATGTCCAGACTGTCTGTCTTCAGCATCTTATTCTTCAGGTACAGCCAGGTACCTGGTCAACAGGTGATTGACTTACCTGTTAACTTGTTTTTATTCAGCTATTCAAATAGAGTCGAACTATCACACGGCGGAGAGGAGAAGACGTTTCGGCTAAGAGACGACCACAGAACTTCCACCCTTTATTATTTGTGTTATTAAATAGCGCTCTAACCGTTAATATGATGACCAGCTGACTTGTTCTTAAATATAATTTTGGGGTCCATTAAATGATCTGATCTCCATCATCTTGGTAATATAAACAACCAGCCGTTAGCACAACCGTTAACGTTAGTTCACTGTCCATAGTACATTCATTTATCACATTTTATCTACTGTATTCCAATAAAACTATATAATTAGTAAAGATGAAGACATGATCATCCATTGTGAAAAACTTCCACTTAGCTATCTAAGTAAATATACATTTTTAACTAGCTAGCTAACATTAGCTTAATTGACATATAGCTAACATGTTTAGGTGTTTAATTAACCTTTAGACAACAGTTAAATAATCATATTTTAACAAACACTTAAAGACCAGAAAAATAAAGAATAGTTAGTTAATGAACTCACTGGTTGGTGGGACTTCACTGTCCAGACTGTCCAGGTAGAACTCTTCTGGTTCAGCTCGTTAATCAGCATCACTTTCTTCAGGTGTGTTAACCTTCAGGTACAGCCAGGTACCTGGCCAACAGGTGATTGACTAACCTGTTTCCTTGTTTTTATTCAGCTATTCAAATAGAGTCAAACTATCACACGGCGGAGAGAAGAAGAAGTTTAATGTGAGAGACTAGCTCCAGGAGGGTCTGAGTGAGGAACCGGCCGGATGATGTGAGGCAGAGCGAGCTGACAGGACATCAGTCACCGGTAAGAGCGGCGTTCTCTGCTTGCGCACCAAACTTCATTCATAAATCTCACCGTTTAGTTTTCTGTTGGCGTATAAAGACACACTTTGCAAAATCTCTTCTTTTTTAATGTTTTACTAATCAAGAGGATCTTAAGGTAAATTCGGCGTGGATGATTTGCCAACAAAGCACCGTTTAACGTCGACATAAAGCCAATCTGCATTGTAAACACTGCAGCTCGTTGCTTCCTTGCCTGAGTCCATCATGGTGTATCAGGCAAGAGTTTTAACAAAATAAGTTTTGCATGTGTGCCGAATTTAAAAGCTGTTTGTAATGACTTGTTTTAACTGTTTTTATTAATCCGTTTTATGAGGCATTTTGCTATTGACGTTAATCGATTGTAAATTGCTAGATTTTTGCATGGAGTTTGGTGAGTGTTTTTTATTTTTTTTATTTGTACAATTAAATAGTTCCTTCTTTGAAAACACGAGCCTCAACCTATAACTGTAACCATATCAGTCAAACCTTACACTAACTAGCATTATTTGGCACCAGTTCAGAGATGTTTTCAAAATTATTATAGGCATTTAGTGGAGGAAGGAAGTGACAACATGTGTAGAAAGCTCAATGTGTGGATTGTAGTTAAGTATAAGTTGCACTTTATTTGTATTTTAAGTGTTAAAACTGGACTTTTAATACATATATAGCAACCTTGTTTTGCAATTGCATGGTTAACAGATCTAACATGAGTTACTGACAGGAGATCAGCTGCTCTGTTGGTGATGTTCAGCTGGTTAATTTGCATGAGGATGCAAGACTTAATACCACACACAGGACTTGTTATATGCAGCTAGTATTAAAAAGAATACTATAATAAGACCACATTTCTAACATCTTGTGTGGTATCTCCTGTTTGAGGTGTGACAGGAAGGAAGTAGTTGTAAAATCTCCAGGTATGCTGGTTTTGTGCAGCAAATTGGAAACTTGCAGATTAAATCTACTCTTAGTCGCCATATATTCCCTCAAACAAACATCAGATTATCAGACAGAATCTGTAGCGGTACAGGAGCAAAATATACTTTACATTTCATTAAATAGATCTGATGATCTGCTCCTTTTGTCCACCGAGATATAATGGACTTTATTGGTGTTGTCATGAATATTTATATCAGATCCATGGGAAGCCCTAAAACTAAACAGAATTACATGTTCCTTCCTAATTAGGTTATCTATAGTTGTAATAGCCAGGGTTTCAGGTGAGGATGCACCAACATATTGGAATATTGTAATCTTTAAAAAGTTATAGACTAAACATTATATTTTCTGACCGTACAAAACATAACTCATATGAGTATCTGCCTCAAAAAACAGAGTTAATAACTGTAAATTCTGAATCAGATCCAATGTAATCATGCTAAGTTTTGACCGATATCTCAGCTTGGCTGTGCAAACTAGATTATGTTTCAATCTATGCCAGTTCTGACCCAATTTACTGGCAATTTTCCACAGTTTACAGTCCAAAAGCCACACAGAGAGTAGATGTATATCATGATTATCTAATTAAACAGCTCTGCAATCCGCTGTGAAGATGAAGATGTTGTGAGAGAGGTTGATTTAACTCTGGTATTTTATTTCAAAGATTGCAGTAGAGCTGATGTCTGTATGTTTCTGGTGATCCCTGCTGGGTGCTCTTCAGCGTCGGAGCATGAAGGCCAGCTTGTTTTGCATGTTATTTCCCTTTTTAAATAAAACGGACAATGCACACATCTATCCAGCTGACGCCAGTTAGACAGGAACATGAATCCAGTTGTTGCTCACTCGGGCACAGACCAGTTTTACCTAAACTTCTACACACAAACAGTCAGTTTAGCTGAAGCGTTGGAAGCGACTGCAGGTCTCCATAACTGTGGAGGTACAGTAAGTACTTTCTGTCTTTGGGTTTATTTTAAATATAAATATGTATTGTGCATGATTTTATACATTTCCGCCCGGTAAGTTTGGTGTCTGCTTGAATTTTAAAATGATCTTATTGACAGAACTACATGAGGTTAAGAGCTCGTGGTGGGTCTGGCAGGTTTGGAGGTTTAGGTGGAACTGGTTTGATTTTAATATCCTGCAACAAGCAACATTTATTTTGGTAAAACTGCCAGTTATCTTTGCGTGATACACCGTGTTGGGCAGAATCAAGGAAGGAAGCAGTTGCAGTGTGTACATTTCCATTCGATTGCCTTTTTGTCGACATAAAGAGTTGATTTGTTGTAGCTGAATTTACCTTGAGATCCTCTTGAATTGTGAAACATCTACAATATTAGATTTTACTACATGTGTGCCCTTTTATTTCACGTACAGTAAATACCTCAAGTTCTTAAAAGACGCACACTTTTGATGTAACCTGCACAGTTAGAGTCTAACTGTGACGGTCAAAGACGCTGTCTAATGATGATGTCAATGTTTAGATCCACTTGAGATTGGAGTTTAATGTTTGACCTGAAAAGCTGTTGTACTTTTTTATAACAGGAAGTTAAGAGTTCCCAACGCTGAGAGAAGAATAGAATTAATTAAATACTTGTGCAGGAAGTGGACGTTGTTAGAGCGGTTTTCTCTGAATCAGTCTGTGTGATGACAGTTAGTTAGTTCCTCCTGTGTTGGTGGTGGTTTAAGCTTGAACAGATGTTATTCTCACTATGGACGGGGTTCGGGGTTCGGGGTTCAGGGTTCAGGGTTGATGTCGGACCAGTGCAGACCAGTCTTTATGGAGCTGTTTCGTGCACAGGAGGGGCATTGTCCTGTTAAAACAGGAAATAGACAAAAAAGTGTTGACTGGCTGATAAACGTCTCAAATATCATTGTGTGCCGCAGCATTCAGATTTAATTTCCTTGTAACTGAGAGATCTGGAGATACGATACGTAACATGATACAGGGGAAATGATTCAATACATTGTGATACTGTAAGCAAGGTGATGTATTACGGTTTGTTTTTTTATTTCATTTTAGGAAAACTGTCATAGTATAAAGAACACACCAGAAATACACCATTTAAAAAAAGAACACATTTATACTGCATGCAAAAAAACTGCATGTGATGATCATAAAGTGGGCATGTCTGTAAAGGGGAGACTCGTGCGTACCCATAGAACCCATTTACATTCACTGATCTTTAGGTCAAAGATACTGGTATCATGTAAACCTGATGAATCCATCGGTACCAACCATGTCATACTAGCTGGTCATGAAGGAGGTTAAATAACGCTCCAAACTTTACTCTAAATGTTGTTGAGGAAAAACTGTCATGTCCTTTTTCAAAGGAGTCCCTTGACCTCTGACCTCCAGATCAGTGAATGTAAATGGGTTCTATGGGTACCCACGAGTCTCCCCTTTACAGACATGCCCACTTTATGATAATCACATGCAGTTTGGGGCAAGTCATAGTCAAGTCAGCACACTGACACACTGACAGCTGTTGTTGTCTGTTGGGCTGCAGTTTACCATGTTATGATTGGAGCATATTGTTTTATGCTAAATGCAGTACCTGTGAGGGTTTCTGGATCAATATCTGTTATTGATTTGTGTTGTTCATTGATTTACAATAATAAATATATACATACATTTACATAAAGCAGCATATTTTTCCACTCCCATGTTGATAAGAGGATTAAATACTTGACTAATCTCCCTTTAAGGTTCATTTAGAACAGATAAAAAACGTGTGATTCAATATTTTAATCGATTGACAGCCCTTGCACAAATGTAGTAATTTAAAGCCCAACCAAAGAGTTAATCCTGTTGGTTTGTAGTGTATTCATGTTTTCTTTTCATCTATAGACCGAGTTGTGATCTGAGGACTGAGGCTGTACCAGGAGCATCTTCATCATTTCTTCATCATCCTCCATGTCTGCTGACAGCTAAAAGTTCAACATCTTCCACCTCTTCATCTCCTCGGAGCTTCACTCATCTTCCTCCTCCATCCAGTCATGAATCCCTACAGAGACACAAGTCCACCTCCACATTCTTTTCCTGATCTTCATGATAGTTCCCATAATGCATCTCTGTCAGCCAACTTATCGTCTCCTCCAGTCATCCAGACGGGTCACAGCTCCGTGACGGTTCTGAGCCATAACTTCCCTCACTATCAGGCCTCCCCAGACCGCGATGGAGGTCAGAACCAGGGCCCGTCACCGTACTCGGACCGGTCCGCATCGCCGCTTACAGCCTCAGATCCAGGCTTCATCTTCAGATCCAGGTCCATCCTGGTTCCAGCCTCGTCTCCCACACCGAACCCTTACCCCGACCCCGCCACACCCCCCTCCTGCCAGGTCTCCGTCATCATCCCGTCCCCGGACCTCGGCCCGTCCCCTCTGGTGTCCCAGTGCTCCGAGGACTCCTGCCCGGACCTGGAGTGCTCCATCTGCTTCAGCCAGTTCAACAACGTCTTCCGCTGTCCCAAGATGCTTCAGTGCAAGCACACGTTCTGCCTGGAGTGCCTGGCGCGCATCAACGTCAAGTCAGCCGAGCCCAACGCCATCCAGTGCCCGCTGTGCCGCGGCCTCACGCCGCTGCCCGCCCTCGGGCTGCCCAGACTGGCCACCAACTCAGACATGCTGTCCTACCTGCCGGCCGCCATGCAGAGAGTCTACAGCATCCGCTTCCTCCGCAACAAAGGGAAGCTGCAGGTCAAAAGGTCTCAGAACACGCTTCCTATTCTTCTCATATTAATGAGTTTAACTCCTCCCAGTCTCAGGGTCATTAGTCTCTTCTCTTCTAAACTAAATTTACAATTAAATGAATGTTTTCTTCTCTTGCCGTGGTTCTTAAAGGGGACCTATGATGCTTTTTTAACCCTTTCCTTTATGCCAGGATCAGACTACAGGATATGTCTGACGGTTCCGATGGTCACTATGTCAGATTAGACGATGGAGAGTCATAAATTCTTGTCGTGACTTGAAAATAGTTCACTGAAATGTGTTTCTGAAAACATTTGAAGCGAGAAATAAGTCATGCAGTTGATGAATCTGTCTTCATTTTAGACCAACAACGGTTAGTTTAAAAGTTTCTCGGGAGTTTCCAGCGTGGCGAGTCGCGTCGGACGCCCCTGATTTGCATAAAGTAGCCGAGACCTCAACTTTATGCAATTCAGAAACGGGCGACGTGGCGCCCCGTCTCTCGAATCGCGCCGCCACGCTACCAGAGTGCATTGCACGGCTGCTTACGTAGACAATGAATAGGAAGCGTGGAAAGAACGGAGGCCCATTAGGGCAGTATACATGCACGCTCAAATTGTCAATGTAGACGCGCAGCAGGCGCTCTAGCGCGGGAGCGAAGCCATCCCGATGCGCTCCTGAACTGCCTTGATTCAAGTCCCGCCTTTTCTTCTGTAACGTGGTGATGTCAACAAGGAACACATTTGCATAATACCTGCCTAACGGCTAGTTTGGCACTCCATCACTAAAAATTTAAAAATGTTCTAGTAGAAACCCAAAATACAAGTATGCACCTGAAACTAAGCATGACAGGTCCTCTTTAACTTTTCTGTCATGCTCCCCCTCCATTAACTTTTATCAACCTTTAATATTATATATATATATATATACATATCATTTTTTTGGAGTTTAAAACAGGCAGAACATTTAATTTTCTCAGAAAGAGACTTTTGAATATTTAAAAACAATAAAACGAGATGAAGCATAAAATCCGCAGCTTAATTTGATCAATAACGTTCTCTGTGTTCCTCATCAAGGTCATCTGAAGGTCACCGGCGGTGGGGTCAGAGGTCGATAACATCAGTGAACCGCCGCTCTCTGGACGTGGGGCTTCCCAGCCCGCCTGCCGGAGGTCGCGGTGAGGCGGGCGGCGTGGTCGGAGCCATGTTCAGACTGACGGGCCGGCCGGGTTGCCGAGCCTTCCTCCTGACCTCCGTGGTGATGATGATGGTGCTGTTGACGGGCATCATCATCTACCTCCTCACCTTCAACACTGATGACAGTTAGTGACATCACGTTACATCACATCCTGTCTTCTTCCTCCTTCTGCTTTTATTTCTCTGCTGGAAAAACTCATCCAACAGTAAAATGCCTCCATCTCTTAATGAGCAACATCTGTCTGTGGTTAACAGATGATCCAGATGTGCAATAAAAAGCCATCGACACTCACACCTGAGCTGAGGAAGTGAGAATCAGTGGACTCTAATCTGCTTTATTATATTTAACTCGTGCCAAACAGTTTGAAATAATCACTGAAAATACTTCCCACTTCTATTTTGTATGTGTTCATGTTCATCCTGTAACAGCGGAGGTGAAACGCTATCTAGGAATCGGTGGACTTTAATCCGTTTTACAGTACGTATCTTGTGCCAAAAACAAGCTGTAAATAAATGATTAGCTGGAAATGAGAACATTCTGCTTAAAGTCACAAAATGGCAGTCGGGTGACGGAAAGCACCGGAAACGTGAGAAGCGGCGTACTTCAATCTTCCTCACAGCACTTTAAACTTCACTTACTCACCTCCAGTTTCGGGGGAAACGCACACTATCATCACTTTTAAATGTCTTGAATTTCATGTTACAAAGAGGCGATCGGGTAATACGAGACGGCCGGTCTGAAGGTGGTTAGATGGCGGTGGAGATAAGGAGAGGAGACGCGTTGTAAGACTATAAAACAATAGACTGATAGCAGGTTTATTATATGAACAACAGGGCGAAGTCTCCCATCCAGCTACACAGAACAGCTCAAATTAAACATCAAACTTTAGATTGCAGGGACATTTTGAGACTCTATTAAAACCTAATATATAAGAAACATAAACCTTCTTCATATTGTCTGTTTAGACTTCCAGCACTTTAAAAAGAAAAACCCAGCAACTGAATGTTTTGATGTTTTCTGTCTTTAAAAGTGTTTAAATGAGAGTGTATGTTTCCTCCCGTCGGCGCTGCAGCTCTTCACCGAACGCCGTCGACAGGAGTCATGCAAATAAAGCTGGGTTATAGTTAAAAGTCTGACGCAGAGAGCCGACGATTTTCATATCTGCTGAAACATTAATATGATATGACGGATGGAAGCAACAAAAATAAGGCTGCGGTTGAGAGGGAAAATATATTTTAATCTACCGTTTGTCTTCCTGTTTCTTGTATGTTGTGTTACTTTGTGTTTTAAACTCTGACCTGTTTTACTGTGAAATGTAAAATAAATCATTTTATATATTTATATAACTGTTTTAGCAAAGCTTGCACTATCACCATGTTGGCCTCGTGTTAAACTTCAATAAATTCCTGTTTGAATTAATGCACTTTGTGTGTTTTTATGAAGCAGAATAATCTTTTACAGTTGACCTGATCTCTTGAAATCTGTCCTCACTGTCACAGTATCTCAAACTGTATGTAGAGTTTCTGTAGGTTTGTAAAGCTCAGCTAATGCTGGGTTTAGCACAGTTTTAGAGATTAAGTATAGTCAGGAGAGACTTTTAAAATACATTATAACTTTTTGCAGCCTAATGCTGGACAGGATTCACGACTGTCAGTCAACACAAAGAGTTAAACCGAAGTTGTTTAGCGTGCTGGAGTCTCCCTCTGCTGGTGGGAAACACACCTGTGCAGTGTTGACGGCCACAACGTCGACTATACACTGATCAGCCATAACATTCAGACCACTGACATGGGAAGGGAATAATGTTGATTATCTGGTTACCATGGCACCTGGCAGTGGGGGGGCGGGGGGATATATTAGACAGCAAGTGAACATTTTGAACTTTGTATTGGAAGCAGAATAAATGGTCCAGCGTGAGGATGTGAGTGACTTTGACGAGGGCCAGATAGTGCTGGCTAGACGACCGGGTCAGAGCATCTCCAGAACTGCAGCTCTTGTGGGATGTTCCCGGTCTGCAGTGGTCAGGACCTACCAAAAATGGTCCAAGGACGGAAAACCGGTGAACCGGCGACAGGGTCAGACCCGAGGCTCATTGATGCACGTGGGGAGCGAAGGCTGGCCCGTGTTGTCTGATCCAATAGAAGAGCTACTGGAGCTCAAACTGCTGAAAAAGTTAATGCTGGTTCTGATAGAAAGGAGTCAGAACACACAGTGAGGAGCAGTTTGTTGCGTATGGGGACCGGTCAGGGTGCCCGCGCTGATCCGTGTCCACCGCCATAAAGAGCCTACAATGGGCACGTGAGCATCAGAACTGGACCACAGAGCGATGGAGGAAGGTGGCCCGGTCTGATGGATTTTCTTTTACATCATGTGGACGGCAACGAGTCGGAGGTGTTGACTCGGACTTCAAATTCTCCAGATCTGAATCCGATGGAGCATCTGTGGGATGTGCTGGACAAACGAGTCCGATCCACGGAGGCCCCACCTCGCAACTCATACAGGACTTAAAGGATCTGCTACTGACGGCTTGGTGCCAGATACCACAGCAGACCTTCAGAGGTCTAGTGGAGTCCATGCCTCGATGGGTCAGGATTGGGACCTACTCAATATTAGGCAGGTGTTCATAATGATATGGCTGATCGGTGTATATTTGATTTATATCCACCAAAATCACAAATCTGACCTCAAAGGACTTTACAATCTGTACAGTGTGTGTGTACAACACGCAGATCTGGAAAAACTGTTAAAAAAAAACATTTCAATGGGAGAAAAGGAACCTCAGTAGCACAAGTAGACAGAAATAACAACAGTAACAGAAGAAAAAGACGATATTTGGTAAATAAAAGAGCAAATATATTTGCACAGACTGATCAGAAAAGAGCTTCTTCTAGATGCTGCAAAGCACCAGTTGGACCTGTTATTTAAAACATGATCTTATTTGGGAAATCTTGAATTAATACAACACCTTTTGTCAAGTTTTTGCTCAATTAATTAAAAAAGTATTGTGTCGGCAGCCAGCAGGTGGCGCTGTAGCACCAACAAACACTGAAGTAAAGAGGATACCTGACTGCCACAATGAAGAAACAACTGTGTCAGAATGCTACAGAGATTTACACAATAAAACAGAAAATCTAATGAATTAAAACATAGATTACAACATTAACCCTCTGAGACCCACAATAGACCCGTTTCAGTCTTTCTTTAGGGGGTCCAGGGGGTGTTTAGGGGGAGATAGCAGGTCAACAGTAGATGTCACATAGAAGTGGTGTACATCATCTGAAAGCTGGGAACCTGAAGATTAATTTCAGATGCTGCTCAGCACTGTGTGTAAAGTTGTTCTAGTCATAAATCAGAAATAAACATGAATTAAGTGTTTAGAACATGATGATAGAAGTATGTGATGGTCATACTCATGCTCTATTATGTCTCATAAGTTGTTGCAGCAAATTTGTGGTTGATACCATTTGTTACACAGATTTGGTGCTAAATTAAAAAAATGTTTTTACCACTGTAGAATTGATAAAAATGATCAATAATCCTCCAGAATACCACATTAACACACCAAGACCTCGAGGAACACCATAGAAAAAGACATGCTGTGATTTGGGATCAAAAACTTTTGACATTTTGGAGATTTCTGCAAAGAATTCAAGCATTTTTTTGGCAATTGGATGGCAAGCACTTAAATATTTGACAAATCTCCCTTTAAGTACATTTGGAACAGATACAAAAAATGTGTGATTAATTTGCGATTAAATATTATATTTATTTTACTTATTTTATTTATTTTGATTTTTATATAGATATATATATTTTTATAATATTGATTGACAGCCCTAATATTTACACTTTCTCCTCCATGAATATCTGTGCTCATATTCATCTATAGTGACTATTTTATTTGTAAAATATATCAAGTTGTTGAATATAAAAACACCACCAGTGTAATAATGTGATACCTGTCGCTGCAGGAACAACCTGAGTAGAGCTGGTCACTTCCTGTCCAGAGGACGGAGGACAGAGGACAAAGGACAGAGGACAGAGGACAGAGGACAGAGGAGGGTTTCTTTAGTTCGTTGACCTCATTCACAACAATTTCATGAATCTATCCAGGACACACACACACATCTTGTCTGTGTGATAGAAGGCTTGTTGTTGTTGTTGTGAAGCAGGAGAGAACATCCACATTGTCTCATGATGCCAGTTTCCCAGGATTCCCTCCTCTGCGTGGGCACACACCGGGGTCGAGAATTAACCGTTTCATTAAAAGGAGAGATTTTAGATCTGATGTCTATTCAAAGGTACTGTACACAGTACTGTACTTTGTTATTGTCATCTATGGCGGTTATTTGCATAAAAACACAAAATTCAAATAATTAGGAAATAAATGATTGTATTTTTATTTAAATATTTGCTCTGATTAGGAAAAATCAAGTCTTTTAATTATATAATATAAGATGCCTATAGCTAGTGTTAGGAAGTTAAACATAATTCTCTCTCTATTATCTATTTATCGTTATTATTATTATTTATTTATTTATTGTTTGCATACTGGCAATATTTTTGCACGATCTGTTTATATTATGTTTATTTTTTATTTATATCTTACTTGCAATACTTATATTCGTATATTGTATATTGATCGAATTTCAATTATTTTATTCTATTGTTATTTTTTTACTGCTTATTTGCACCAATGAAGTGAATTCCTAGTGTATACCTGATACACCTGTGCAGTAAATAAAGATTCTGATTCTGATTCTATTTTACATTGATGTGAAAACATCTCCTTCAAACAATCTGGATTTATTGAAGTTTCTCACCAAGAACGACATTTTACGAGATTACATTTGAACGCATCATGATAACGTTGTGATTTACCTTCACTCAATAGTCATTTTTACTGAGCAGAGCTTGAACGCCTCATAATAATAACTCAATGGCACCTCCGTTAACGTTAGTAGCGCCTTTATTTAACCAATCAGGACTGTGCTGCCCAAAACAGGACATTTGAGGACGTCTGTTTGGACTCTTGATGGGAATTTTTCACTAATTGCTATAATTTTCTGGATTAAACAATCACTCAGTGAATCAACAGAAAATTAAACAAGAGTAATTATCTACAAATCTCAGGGGTCAGAACAGAAGCAGGATTAAAGTGACCAAAGCCTTTATTTTGAAGGTGGTTGGGATTAGAAACATCCATCTTTCTTACTGTTGACTGGATTTGGTTCGGCAGTCTGCGGAGGAGGGGTCTTCGGGGTCGGAGCTGGACGTCTTCAGTTTCCTGAAGGACGGACGGAGAAACAGCATTAATACAAAGAACCAGAGCTGTCAAAGTTAACGTGATAATAACGCGTTAGCGCAAATTAATTTTAACGGCACTAATAAAGCTAAAGTGAAGATACTGGTATTATATGAAACTAGAAAAACCTGATGACTCCATCGGTACCAACCATGTCAGACTAGCTGGTCATGAAGGAGGTTAAATAATGCTTCAAACTTATGCTAAATGTTGGCAAGGAAAAACTGTCATGGTCATTTTTCGGACTATTTTGTGAATTTTTTTTCGGACATTTTTTTTACTTTTAAGGACATTTTTCGAAATAAATTTCAGATGTAGCTAGAAAACCTAATTAATACATTTTTCCACAGTTTTCGGCCAATTTTTTTACATTTTCTCAGACATTTTTTTTTTACTTTTCCAGGACTTTTTTCTGTCATTTTTCAGACTTTTTTCATACTTTTTAAAGATTTGTTTTCGATATATATATATATATATTTTTTTCTGACATTTTTCGGATAAAACTAGTAAACCTGATGAATCCATCGGTACCAACCATGTCATACTAGCTTGTCATGAAGGAGGTTAAATAACGCTCCAAACTTATGCTGTCATGTCCATTTTCAAAGGGGTCCCTTGACCTCTGACCTCCAAATCAGTGAATGTAAATGGGTTCTATGGGTACCCACGAGTCTCCCCTTTACAGACATGCCCACTTTATGATAATCACATGCAGTTTGGGGCAAGTCATAGTCAAGTCAGCACAGCAACAGCAGCCAAAAACGGCTTGTTTTTTTACATGTTTTTGTAGCTATTTCATCACTAAATTCACTTCTGAGAAATTTTGAGGCGAAAAATCAACCTGTGTAGATTTTGAATGTTGACAGTTTTAC
Source organism: Sebastes umbrosus (assembly GCF_015220745.1). NCBI lineage: Eukaryota > Metazoa > Chordata > Actinopteri > Perciformes > Sebastidae > Sebastes > Sebastes umbrosus. Next base: position 35,283,479 of record NC_051276.1, on the reverse strand, counting down.
GACATTAGATGGCGAATCGAACATTTGCTCCGACGTTTTTGGAGTTTAGAAGCTCCACAAACAGCCGTGATGGCTAGCTATAGCGCCTGCCGGGGTCGCTACCTCTAGAGACCGGTCTGTAGACGACTCACAGACCGCTACGAGCTGCTGGAGCTCTCTAGAGACCGGTCTGTAGGCGACTCACAGACCGCTACGAGCTGCTGGAGCTCTCTAGAGACCGGTCTGTAGACGACTCACAGACCGCTACGAGCTGCTGGAGCTCTCTAGAGACCGGTCTGTAGACGACTCACAGACCGCTACGAGCTGCTGGAGCTCTCTAGAGACCGGTCTGTAGGCGACTCACAGACCGCTACGAGCTGCTGGAGCTCTCTAGAGACCGGTCTGTAGACGACTCACAAACCGCTACGAGCTGCTGGAGCTCTCTAGAGACCGGTCTGTAGACGACTCACAGACCACTACGAGCTGCTGGAGCTCTCTAGAGACCGGTCTGTAGGCGACTCACAGACCGCTACGAGCTGCTGGAGCTCTCTAGAGACCGGTCTGTAGACGACTCACAGACCGCTACGAGCTGCTGGAGCTCTCTAGAGACCGGTCTGTAGGCGACTCACAGACCGCTACGAGCTGCTGGAGCTCTCTAGAGACCGGTCTGTAGACGACTCACAAACCGCTACGAGCTGCTGGAGCTCTCTAGAGACCGGTCTGTAGACGACTCACAGACCGCTACGAGCTGCTGGAGCTCTCTAGAGACCGGTCTGTAGACGACTCACAGACCGCTACGAGCTGCTGGAGCTCTCTAGAGACCGGTCTGTAGGCGACTCACAGACCGCTACGAGCTGCTGGAGCTCTCTAGAGACCGGTCTGTAGGCGACTCACAGACCGCTACGAGCTGCTGGAGCTCTCTAGAGACCGGTCTGTAGACGACTCACAGACCGCTACGAGCTGCTGGAGCTCTCTAGAGACCGGTCTGTAGACGACTCACAGACCGCTACGAGCTGCTGGAGCTCTCTAGAGACCGGTCTGTAGACGACTCACAGACCGCTACGAGCTGCTGGAGCTCTCTAGAGACCGGTCTGTAGACGACTCACAGACCGCTACGAGCTGCTGGAGCTCTCTAGAGACCGGTCTGTAGACGAGGGGCTTTTATTTCCTTGTTGACGGATGGTTTGTTTAAATATCTCAACACAGATGTCCGTTATAAAGTAACAGACTGACTCCTTCATAGCAGACCTGTTGAGAGGCGGCTGGGCGGACCGACCTCTCGTCCTGGAAGTGGCTGGTTTGTGTCTCCACGTGGGTCGGGGGACGAGGCCCAGGTCTCCTGGTCTGTAGCGGGCCATCAGGAACAAAGGCTGTGTAGCGAGGTCCAGGTTCAGGTTCAGCGTCTGTGGTCTGAGGAAGAGAGACACAGGATGACGGGAACATTAACTCCACGTCTATTCTTAAAAGCAACTTTCAGCTTTTTATACTCTATACTTCCTTTATGAGACACTTCATCCACATTTATGTGATAGTTTTACTCCACTACATCCACCTGACGGCTGCAGTTAACAGTTAACACAAGCATGTTTTACATTTAACTTGAGATAAGCTCATAAAATATCCCTTTCTTTATTCTGTCTTCTTTATTTATAGAGAAATATGTTGATATATTTTTTTCTAAACATATTTGATGTATCTAAAGAGAGCAGGACATTTAAAGCACAAACTATACAAGTACAGCCTTAGTTACAGAGGAGAGTGCATTGCTATTGAAATATCTCAATGGGACCATTAAGACTGAATGAGGTTCTGTTGGGACTCTGTGAGGTTCTGTTGGGACTCTGTGAGGTTCTGGTGGGACTCTGTGAGGTTCTGGTGGGACTCTGTGAGGTTCTGTTGGGACTCTGTGAGGTTCTGGTGGGACTCTGTGAGCAAACAGCAGCAGTGTGTTCTGGGTTTTTATAAACAGGAAATCAGCTGACGATCCAGCGGAGAGTGACTCCGGTACCTGGCTTGGGGTTTGGGGTCAGAGGTCTGCGGTTTCTGTCCTCGACCGCCCTCCTCAGGTGTGGATCCTGGTGCTGGGGGGGCGACGGTTGTATCCAGGATCTCCAGCACCTTCATCAGCATCTTCCGCTGAGTCTTGGACGTCTTCTCTGAGTCCTGCAGAGGACGGACGACACCAGAGCTTCAATAATCACAAATCACCTCGTTGGTTGAGATTAGAGCCGTCAAAGTTAACGCCATAATAACGCAAATTTGTTTTAACGCCACTAATTTCTTTAACGCATTAACGCAACTCGTGATTTTTAGGTTGTAGCGGCTCAGTTTTAAAGCTGGAGTGAAGATCCTGGTATCATATGAAACTAGACAACCTGAAGAATCCATCGGTATCGTTTTAACGCCACTAATTTCTTTATCACAACTTGCGATTTTTAATTAACCTCTTAAAAATCCGACGGGCCACCATATTTTTAGGTTGTAATGGGCTCAGTTTTAAAGCTGGATTACAGACACTGGAGACATTTTTTGGACCATTTTGTGGACTTTTTTTGGATATTTTTTTACTTTTAAGGACATTTTTTGAAATTTTTTTTGGATGAAGCTAGAAAACCTAATTAATCAATTCTTTCACAGTTTTCGGCCAATTTTTTTAAAACTTTTTTTCAGACATTTCTTTTACTTTTTCAGGACTTTTTTCTGCCATTTTTCATACTTTTTTCATACTTTTTAAAGATTTTTTTACAGTTTCTTTTTGGACATTTGTCGGACATTTTTAAACTTTTTGATTGGACAATTTTTTGATATTTTTTTTTACATTTTTCGGATGACACTGGTAAACCTGATGAATCCATCGGTACCAACCATGTCATACTAGCTTGTCATGAAGGAGGTTAAATAACACTCCAAACTTAAACTAAATGTTGTCGAGGAAAAACTGTCATGTTTATTTTCAAAGGGGTCCCTTAACCTCTGACCTCCAGATCAGTGAATGTAAATGGGTTATATGAGTACCCACGAGTCTCCCCTTTACAGACACGCCCACTTTATGATAATCACATGCAGTTTGGGGCAAGTCATAGTCAAGTCAGCACACTGACACACTGACAGACTGCTCCTGATCAGGACTGTGTGTGTTTCTACCGTCAGGACGCGGCTGAGAGTGATGACAGCTTCCTGCATGACGCCCTCCAGCCGCCTCCTCCTGCTGCTCTCCTCCTGCAGCTCGGCCCTCAGCTGATGCGCCTCGGCGGTTCTCTGTCGGCTCTCCTCGGACGCCGACGGCAGGCACTGTCTGAAAACACAACACAAACAGCCACAATGAGGGGGTATAGCTCAGTGGTAGAGCATTTGACTGCAGATCAAGAGGTCTCTGGTTCAATTCCAGATGCCCCCTGAGTCAGATTTATGCTGTTTCACTGCCATCATCATTCATGTCCCAGTAGCTGGTATTGCTTTGTAATCTGGAGGATTATAAAATCCTTTAAATGCAAGAAATGTGAATCAGAATCTCAGGTATAGACAGTCGAAAGAGAGAGTAAACTTTTACCTGAGATCCTGGTTCTCCACCAGCACGCTCTCGTGGGCGGTGCTACAATCCTTCAGCTCCACCTTCAGCTGCTGGCACTTCTTCATCAGCTGCTCCAACTCCTGAAGAAGAAGAGACCATGTCCAGTCATTTGTTTTTAAGCACTAGGCCAGAGGTCAGCAACCTGCGTCTCTTCAGCTCCTCTCCAGTGGCTCCCTGTGGATTTATAAACATGGAAATGAATAACTGTTTTTTTGTTTACATTTTCATTTTTATTTATCATTGTTGTAGGTCTATGGTACGACGATACGACGGAGTATTAGGGCCACATTGAGGAAAAAAATAAATCTGAGATTTCAAGAATAAGGTCGTCATATTACGAGAATAAAGTCATAATATTATAAAGTAGTAATTTTACGTGTTATTTTCTTTTTTTCTCGTAATATTCTGACTTTATTCTGTAAATCTCAGATGTTTTTTCCCTCAATGTGGCCCTAATACTCCGTAGTACATTGTCTCTTTGGCCCTCACTGCATTAGACTTATTTACTATATACTTAGACTATAAACTGTGTTACCTTCATCACAATGATCACATGTACTACGGAAAATAATTACTTTATAATATTATGACTTTATTCTCTAAATCTCAGATTTCTTTTTTTCCCTCAATGTGGCCCTAATACTCCGTCGTACCGTCGTACCGTCGTACCGTCGTACCGTCGTACCGTCGTACCGTCGTACCGTCGTACCGTCGTACCGTCGTACCATAGACCTACAACAATGATAGATACAAATTTAAATGTACACAAAAAACAGTTATTCATTTCCATTTTTATAAATCCACAGTGAGCGTCTGGAGAGGAGCTGAAGAGACGCAGGTTGCTGACCGCTGGTCTAGACGATGGGGAAAAGTTGAATCATCCACTTCTAGGGACTTTTACTTTGAAAATCTCGAAATGAATCCAGTAAAAATGTTTGATTTTCAGCATGGATGTTGTCAGAGATGTCCTGAAGTCAAATATATCAGTCATTGTCAGGAGTTATTTATTATCCAGCAGTAATAAAATAATAAATAAACTTCCCTTTCATTATGAGTTACTCTAAATAATCTAATAAACTTTAAATGGTTTAATTATCTGTTTCAGAACTTGAAATCATTCAATAGTTCAGTCTACTAAACAGCTCTGTTTACTTAACTCATCAAATAAGTTATTTAGAAACGCTGTTAGGTTATTTGCATATACTTCCCAATTCAAATTATTGAAGTTATTATTATTATTATTATTATTATCAGCAAACTTAAAGTAAAGTATTCATTGAGCAATAAAATGTTCCGTTACCTGTCAAAATAAAAAATCAATCAATCAATCAATAATTGACTCGAAAAATAAATAAATATGTCATTAATTATAGCAAAAATAATATTAATATTTATGATATGTGACTCTGTATATGACTCGGACCCCATGACGACACACATTGAGTGCATAATGAGGCAGAAATGCATAAAGAAATGTAAAAAGAAAAGAATACAGAAATAACATTTGGGGGAAATAAATAAAGGGTGAAATGCAAAGGGAAAATAAATAAATTCATTACTTTTGAAAATTAATTCAAAATAAATAAAGATAAATACAATAATAAATAAATAAAAAAATAACTTGCATAATACATAAATAAATACTAAAATGAATTCAAAATATATACAAAAATAAATAAATAAAGAATAAATGCAAAAATAAATAAAAAAGAATAAATATTAACAAAAACAAATGCATAAATAAATAAATAAGTAAATGCATAAATACATAAATAGATAAATAAATACATATATTTGAAAAATTATTCAAAATAAATAAAAAATAAATGAAATAAAAAATAAATAATAAATAAATGACTAATTTTAAATATTAACAAATAGAAATGTATAAATTAATAAATTCATAAGTAAATGCAAAAATACATAAATAAATACATACATTTGAAAATAAATTCAAAATAAATAAAAAAAAAAATATTAAAATATATAAATGAAAAATAAATAAAAAAATTAAAAAATGACTTTAAATATTGACAACAATAAATGCATAAATAAATAAAAGGGAAAATTAAACAGCAGAGTAAATAAATAAGGGAATTAATACAAAGATAAATAAAATAAAGAAGCAAATTAAAACAGAAATATCAATTTATGTCATATTCTATCTATTAATTAATGGCTACATTTATTTGTAATATTATTTTTTGCTCCATTTAATTAAATTTTTTTTTTTTTAACGAGTCATTTATTTATTTATTAATTAATCTGATGTTTCTGGATTAATATTAATGTGTATGTTGCATTGATCCGAGAGGCTTTTTAAAGAGTACAAGTAGCTTGAATGTGTACTTACCAGTGCTGACGTAGTGAAGAAGTTGTCCTCTTACCTTCTTGTGGGTGCAGCTCTTCAGGGTGACCTTGTCCACAGCCGTCTTCGTGATGTCCATCCTAATGTGAAGAACTTCTGCTTGGTGTTGCAGGTCGTCCGCCTCCTTCAACTGACCCACCTTGTCGCCCACGAGGACCCGGACCTCCTCCTCAAGCTGGCTGTGCTGAGCCCTCTCCTCCTGGACGATGCCCGAGGTCTTCGTCTCCACGTAATCGTCCCCTGTGCTCCACCACCTCTTCTCCGACATCCTGTTGTTGACAGGACAAACATTTAAACCTTAAACATTAAAGAAGCAGATCAGCAGGACGCGACACTGACTGTCAGTTTAACTCAGACTTTACTTTTCTCTCTCCGACTCGGCTTCACACTTCAGGATGTAGATGGCAGCTCTACTCTCTTCCTCCATATGGTCCAGCTGCCTCTTCAGAGACTCTATGTCGGACTGCTGCTCCATCAGCTTATCCACCACCAGCTGAAGCTCCTCAATGGTCGCCGCTGAGGGGAGGAGAGGAGAGTAAACAAGGAGACAAGGAGACAAGGAGAGGATGCTTCACACAAAGTGCTTGGAACAGTGTTTGAGACGTCCTCCGTCCCATAGATGTCTGCAACCTTCACAAACAATCTGATCACACATACTGATGGTCATACTCTCTAGTCCGAGAACCAGAGTCTGAACTGAAAGAGGCTGGATGAGAAGAATCACAAATGTCTTGTTAACAGCGACACCTGTGGCGTTAAGTCAACGACAGTCAGCGTCCTGTTGCTCACGCTTGTGCTCGCTCTACGAAGACGAGCAATCATCGGTCAAAACAGTGAGGCGACACACACGAGACTGAAGTGTTGATTAACGTTAGCAACATTAGCAGCTAAAAGCTCTATATCTCACATGCTGGGCAGTGACGGCTGACCTGTCCAGTAGGGATTTTGCCAGCTCGGAGTCCGTTTTGATTCCCAAAACCAAACCAAGGTCCCTCCATGAATTAAAGGCCCGGCAGATGTTCATCCTAGTTTCCCCCCCGACGTCGGTCACATTCCTGTTTTGCCAGACGGGCTTCACCAGATATAACTTTGTGTTTTGTGTTTCCGTGGAGTTTGTGTTGGAGTCTGAGTTGTGGTGGGGGTTGGTGGTTTGTTGGCGTTAGCGGACTCCATTTCTAACCAAACGTTTGCTGTTGTTGCACGCTGTTAGCTCTGTAGCGGAGCTGAAGAGAGTAAAGGCACTCGCTAACGCGCATGTCGTCACTAAGGATGTGCATTCCAAGCAAAAATACTATTCGAAAATCACTGGGAATGAGTCGATTATTATTCAAATAAACTATTTGATTTTTAATAATTAACGACTATTCAAAAATTCATGACCCATCCCTAGCCGGTTCTTCACATTAAAAGCAGTCTACATGCTGAGAGAGGAAACCCAGAAAGTCGTGGAAGGTCTCATTTTTTAGGTTAAGTTACAACCTGTTCACACACTGGCAATAAAAAATGAATCCAAACTTATAAATGTGTAAAAACTTACATACAGTCCCTTTAACCTTTTTCACTGCCTGCCACTTTTGAAATCTATTTGCTAAATGAAGGAATAACATTTTAGATCCGTCATTCAATGTTCAATATATATACACAAAAGACCTTTATATTTACAGGGATTTGAGCGAGAAAAAGATGCGGCATTTGAACGGCCCCCTTTGGCCTTTGTAACTTTGCAGACCTTTTACATGCACAAACTATATATAACACACTAAAGAAAAGGGAAAAGCACAAAAGCATTATAGGTCCCCTTTAATAAATAATGAAAATAATAAGTTACAGTCCTAGTTATTCCCATTTCTCACAGTGCCGTCGCTGATTTGAGGAAGATGAAACAACTAAATCTGTGCAGTACACATGTTTGTCCCTGGTCTCACCCAGCGTCGCGGTCTCTGAGTCCAGCTCATCGACGCCGTCCTGGATCTTCTTCAGCTGCCGGTTGTTCTGCAGCTTCAGGGCCTCTCGGTCCCGTCGGGCCGCCTGCTGCTGACTCTCCAGCCGCTCGGCCAGCTCCTCCACCTTCTTCTCCTCTGCAGCTACGCAGAGCTTCAGGTACTCAGTGATGTCTTTCCTGTCCTTCTCCAGCGCGCGGTACAGAGACGTGAGGGCCTTCCTCTGCTGCACCAGCTCATCACACTGGAGCTGACATCTGCAGGGTGGAAACATACCATCATGCTATGTACTGTATGTACTACTAGTAGTATACTTATAACCGTACTACTTACATACTTATTGGGACTAAACAGGCCCACTTTTTAGTTTATAAGAGTATACTTTTAAGTGTACTTTAAGTGTAAGAATAGTAAACATTGAGGACACAACTAGTTTACATTTAAATCTTATTTTGTACTGCAACTATACTGTAAGTATACAGATAGTTTACTAGTTTTATACTTGTAAGTGTACTGCTTTAATACTTCTTGGGACTAAATTGGCCCACTTTTTAGTTTATGAAAGTACACTTTAAATAATACTCTCAGTAAACTACTAGTTTAACAGTTTTTTATACTGCAACTATACTTGTATATACTTGTAGTCGACTTTCTAGATCATGAAAATGCACTTTAAAGTATATTCAATAAACTACTAATTAAATAGTTTTATACTACAAGTATACTAACTTTTCTTAAGTATATCTTAATCAAAATATTAAGGACAAGTTTAAGCCAACTTCTGTATACTTGTCAGTATGAGCAAAGTGTACTTTTGTTAAGTATATCACTGATGAGTACATAAAAAGTAAACTGAAAGTATACGCTCTTATTTTAAGTTTAAAAGAAGAATACTAATAGTGCGCTTGAATAAACTTCTTTTTGGTGAGGCTGGGATGGTACTGACTGTTCCAGGTATTAGTCAAACCCTCAGGTGTTGCCATGGAAACAGCCGTCCTCCCCAGTGTCCATTAGCATTAGCAGGGATAACCTACCAAAATAAAGCACTATAAGTTAAATTATATATATTTTAAAATACACTAACGCCTATATCTACATTTAGACATCACTCTGTATTTAAATACAGTATTACACTGCAGTGTTGTGCTTTTAGCATAAAGCTCAGTCTCACCTCTCCAGCTGCTCATCCAGAAACTGAATCTGGATCAAATATAAAGACTTCTCTTTGTCCTCAGAAACGATTAAATCCGCCATAATTATAGATTAGTCTTTTTCCTGTGTATTTCTTGGCTTTTTGTTGTATTTCTCCGCTTTTTTAGTACTTCTTTCAGAGAGTTTTTCAAAGAAAGTTCACAGAAATATAAATATCTGGCTGAGAAACCAACAGCTGACTGTTGCTATGGAAGGCTGCCTTCAGGGACAGCTCGGAAAGATCTACTCTACTTTAAAATGAACTGACCATCGTCAAAACTATTTAGACAAATAAAATAAAATAAAATAAAATAAAATAAAATAAAATGATTTATTTCCATTGTTGCTATGAAATGCTGCCCTCAGGGACCACTCAGAAAGCTCTACTCTTTTTAAAAACTAACTGACCATCGTCAAAACTATTTAGTCATAATATAATATAATAAAGCATAATGTAATATAATGTAATATAATGTAATATAATGTAATAAAAGTTAATATAATATAATATAATATAATGATTTATTGCCATTGTTGCTTTTCCAAAATGAACCTTTATTAATTCTCAGTTTCAAACTATTACTATTATTAGTTTTCTCACCAATTATTATATATTTTTTTTAATCTCATCACAAAATACCAAGTCAAATAGTGAAAGTCTCTTTATGTAAAGCATACATCATCAACGAAGTACTATAAGTTAAAGAAAAACGTATATATAGATATATTTGCAGTAAAATCTATTAAACTAGTAGTTTAATACTGAGAGTATACATTAATGTGTACTTTCATACACTAAAAATTCGGCTACACATATATAACTAGTAAACTAACAGTATACCTATGAGTTCATTTGAAGTAGAGTTCATATAGTCGCAGTACAAAATACAACTTAGATGTAAACTGGTTGTGTTCTCAAAGTTTACTATTCTTACTCTTAAAGTACACTTAAAAGTAAACTTTTATAAACTAAAAATTGGGCTTATTTAGTCCCAATAAGTATTGAAGTAGTACACGTATAAGTATACTAGTAATACATACAGTACATAACATGATCGTATGTTTCCACCCTGCAGATGTCAGCTCATACATAAAGTATACTTGGGAAATATACTTGAACTTTACTTCAGTTTACTTGATAGAATAAACTTGAAGTACTTTCAGAGCGTCTGGAAGTGAAATGTTTAGTAAGCGACCTGACTGTGAGTTGAACCTGAGGTCAGTGAACTCAGCATACACCTGTGTGAGGATACCTTCAGGTACAGTCAGTCATTTTCATAGCTGAGGTTTCTTCAGGTTTTCTGCACACTGTCCTGCACGCTACCTACTCCACCTCCCACACGCTCTGAGCCCGAGGCCGGCCGGCTGAACCTCAGCTCGTCTGCGAGCTACCGTCTGTTTTTCTTGGCTCTTTCTTTACGTCCTCTGAAACCGCCCACCAGAGTTTGAGCCCGCGAGGAGGATGCCTTTAAAGAAACACCAATAATGTGCTCATTGCACGAAAAGTGAGAGGGATGTGTTTCCTCTAGCGGGGGAAGGATTAGACGGAGGGAGACAGGAGTAGAAAGGCAGAGCAGTTAGTGGTGGAACGCGAGGGCGTGGAGGTCGAGGAGGCAGAAGAGACGCTCGACTCTCACGACACGGAGAGGAAAAATAATTTCACCAAAACTTGAATCCTCAGATGAATCAAAGATGCTTCAATGAAACAATCATCAATGTTTTCATGAGAAGACCAGATGGAAGCTGCAGTGTTTCCATCATTCCATCATTTATTCTGCTCATTATTGAAGCTTCTTTTTGTTTTTAATTACTTCAGAAACATCAGGACATTTATGCATTTTAAATGTGGAACAAAAGAACACGACATCAGAAAGATCATGAAAGTCAAATACACGAAGAATCCAGACAAACGATGATGGAAAAAGTCCGTCACTCTGATGAACCTCTTTTACCCGACGGACCCGGTACCGGTACCAGCTGAGCTGTGTGTTAAAACACTGCCTTTAAAAACATCATTAAACGCTGTGGTGGTCTTTTTTTCTGAATATTTTCTAAAAGATGAGGCCTTAACGCGACTAAAACAACTCAGAGTTACAAAATCAACGCACGAGAAATGGTTATTTTTGTACTTTATAATATTTTTATACTTGACTTTGGATTCTTTTTTGTTCTCTTTTTTACATTGTTATTGTTTATTGAATATTATTATAATAAACTATAAACTACTCCATCTGGAGTCAAAATTATAAATGTTTTATTGATGTTATACTGAGCACAATGGTAGAATGTGATGATGCTCAATGGTAGAATGTGATGATGCTCAATGGTAGAATGTGATGATGCTCAATGGTAGAATGTGATGATGCTCAATGGTAGAATGTGATGATGCACAATGGTAGAATGTGATGATGGTCAATGGTAGAATGTGATGATGCTCAATGGTAGAATGTGATGATGCTCAATGGTAGAATGTGATGATGCACAATGGTAGAATGTGATGATGCTCAGGGTAAATGTCGTGACCAAAGGCTCCATTGTGGTCTCATAGCCTCCTGTAGTGGACATCAGGAGTATTTTAGAGCCAGATTCCCTTTCAAGAGGTAAAAACCCCCATTTGGCACACTTTGAGGTATCCAGGTGTGCCAGATGGAGAGTCCTCCTGGTCCTATCCTGACTAAAACCTTTATAGAATCTATGTGCTTTGTGTTATTTATATCTGCTTTGGCTCAGTTGTAGTCGAGGAGTTGCTGAATGAATTCAGTGGCGTCTCTGTGCACGGCATCATTGCTATAATGGTCTTATCCACTGTCTGATCTAGAACACATTTTAGGACAGGATAAAAATGAAAATTTTCCCTTTGTTTCATCACAGTTTATTCAGGCAGAGTAACAGTCTCAATGTTACTGTCACTGGGGATGAATTCTCTGAGGTCTTACCTATCCATAGAGACCTGGTGGACAACCTGTGTTTTGTGTCTTCTGCTCTTGTCATAATTACTACAGTCACTAGAGGTCGCTGTCATGTTCTTTTATACCTTCTTTCGGTGACCTACCATGTGAATAGATGATAAAACCTACTAGTAGTTGTAGTAGGCCCCTACTGAACCACATGTATGAGGCTTATAGTGACTAATAATGCCTATTTAATAGCCTGACAACAGTCTAATCGGCTGATAAACCAACATAAACTAACATAAACTGACTTACCGTCCTGTTGTGGAACTGTGATTGTTGTAAATGTGTAATTAGAGTTAATTAGAGGCAGCAGAGTCATCGTTGTTCACTGGCTGACTGAAACATCCCGACTGGTTTTCTTTTGTGTTTCTTGCTTTTACAGCTTTGTGTTCGCTGTGTCTGACGTGTGTTTTACGTTCTCAGTTCAGACGTCATGAATATATTGAGGTCAGGAGTCCGAGTCCTGTACTGTACTGTACTGTCCTGTCCTGTCCTGTACTGTCCTGTACTGTACTGTACTGTACCCCACCCAGAGACTGAGTCTAACACATTTAATTAATTCAATTCATTATTATTAATTCATTATTATCATTCTTGACATTCTTGTGGTGCATGACAAATACATATTTTGTCATTTGCTTCTTCAGCTTCAGAACAAACTCCTTCAACTGTTAGATGATCTAATAGATTGCTGAGTACACCCTGCTGGTGTCCTCACACAACCCATAATTTCATGTTTGACATCCCAGCAGCAGCAGAACGTGTTGTGGGTGGAGCAGCAGATCAACAGACCTGAGAACAGAACGTGAGCCGCCGCCGTCGCCACTGCAGGCCTCGGGCTGCAGACACAGCGGAGGGGAGAGGCTCGCTTCAAAATAGCTCCTTAAATGATGCTATTAAATATCTGTATGCAAATCTGTCAGCTGTTTGTTTCCCCTGTTGTCATGTCAGTCTGTAATTGAACTGGCAGACACACCACGTTGATATTACTCAACACATGAAGCAGCTCCTCCTGTTGGTCTCTGTTCCCCGGCTGCTAACGAACATTCAGGAACAACGTGGTTGTTAAATCAAACACTCCACCTCAAACAGGACCATAGTTAACGTTATTAATTACACCTGTGTGTCAACCGTTAGTCCATCAAAAACTGAAACACTTGATGCTTAAAGGAGTCTCATTAGATCTATAACTGCCTCTCTATCTAGAGATCAGGATTAATACTTGAAAAATGAAAAATGAAGTCTGACTGAGACACACCGACCCTTATTCTGAAAAAGACAATATTCCTCAACTAATCTGTTTACATGGCTAATGAAAATTAATATTCCACTAATATTCCCGTTTACATGCAGCTGATTAACGTAACCACAGCCTCCCTCTTTCACTCCTTTAACCAATGTCTTGAAAGCTCGGCATTGCGATTATCTGCGCATATCCAAAAACCTGTTGATAACCAAGTCTTTTTATGGAGGACAGAACCTGCCAAAATAATAAATAAATAAATAAATGTAGCAAAAATAATATTAAAAATAAATGTAGCCACATTGATATTTCTGTTTTAATTTGCTTCTTTATTTATTTATCTTTGTATTAAATTCCCTCATTTATTTGCTCTTCTCTTTAATTTTTCCTTTTATTTATTTGTATTTATTTGTATTCATTTTTAAATGTATTTATTACTTTTTTCATTAATTCTTATTTACTTATTTATTTATTTATTTTGCATTTATATATTTTTGATTTATTTTATATTTATTTTTAAATGTATGTATTTATTTATGTATTCATTTTTGTAATCATTTTTAAATTTATTTATTTATTTTGCATTTTTTACTTATTTATTTTTACTTATTTATTTATTGGTTATTTATTTTTGTATGTATGTATTTATTTGTATTCATTTTAAATGTATTTATTTATTTTTGCATTATTTTTTTTGCATTCATTATATGTTAATTTTTAAATGTATGTATTTATTTATGTATTTATTTTCATTAATGTTAAATGTATTTTTTGTTGTTGCATTTATTTATTTTGTATTTATTTTTAAATATATGTATTTATTTATGTATTCATGCATTTATTTATTTGTGCATGATTTTCCCTTTGCATTTAACCCCTTATTTATTCCCCCAAACTTATTTATTTCTGTATTCTATTATTTTTTTTATTTCTTTACACATTTCTTCCTCATTAGGTAAATGAGTGGGCTGTCACTCAGCGTGTGCTGTATGCTGTTTACGTGACCCATATTAAATTCACTATCTCGTCATTTTCTGAATATTAGAGGAATATTAGTGTGCATGTAAACACAGTTACTGACACTATTCCCTGAACCACTACAGTAACTCTGAGACACTCAAACAAACAGTATCCAGGCGTATATCGTTAAAACGATTCCATCACTGTGTGCCAGCTGATCTTCATGATAAAACTCCAGGTACAGCACCTGGTGTGTGTTTAATATCTCAAGGATGAAATGATGATAAAAGTTCACCTTAATTTAAATTCCTGAATAAGAATCATTGGTTTAACCAGCAGGAACGCCGCCAAAAACCACAAACTGTAATTTCCCTTCAGAGCTCTGAGCGGCGCAATGAAGCTGAATTCCTTCAGCAGGGAGTTCCCGGCTGCTGAACATCACAGCGCTGGGAAGCACTTATCTGTATTGTTAAGCTGTAATAACTGTGACTTTCAAGCTCGAACGTGCCTCCGCCTCGCGTTTCATGCAGCCGAGAGGCCGAGCCTTGTCCTCTCAGCACATCGGTATTCTGTTACCATGCCAGTGCAAACAACAGATGGAGGCTATACTGCAGCATCACACGACACCGAGAGCAGGAAGAAACCTGACAGCAGAGTCAACTGGTCCCAGGTCAGAGATGAGAAGTGATGATACTGGGGGGGAGGCTTTAAAGCATCTTTATGGGTTATCTAACGCTGTCCTCTCGTCCTGTCCTCGTCCCTCGCTCTGACTCTGACATCCGTCATCTCAGGAATTCATCTGAATCGCTTTCAATTACTGTAAAGTCATCACTTTCTGTTGCAACACAGCTGTTGGTCACATCCTGTTTCCTGGTTTCCTGATGGATCAATACACAGAATTCACATCTTGCTTCAGCTGGAAAACTACCTGCAGGAGCCTGGTGCAGGTGTTCTTACTGAAGACCATCATACGTACTGGAACTAACCTCTTAAGCCCTATAGGACGGTGTGGTTCTCCTAGACAGACATACTCAAAATAACTCAGTAGTAGCTCCACAACTAGCAGGTCTATCTGCATGATCTTGGTCTCTATGGATAGGTAAGACCTCAGAGGATTCATCCCCAGAGTCAGTAACATTGTGACTGTTACTCTGCCTGAGTAAACTGGGATGAACCGAAGGAAATATCTACATTTAGACAGTGGATAACAGCAATATAACAATGATGCCGTGCACAGAGACGCCACTGAATTAATTCAGCAACTCCTCGACTACAACTGAGCCAAAGCAGATATAAATAACACAAAGCACATAGATTCTATAAAGGTTTTAGTCAGGATAGGACCAGGAGGACTCTCCATCTGGCACACTTGGATACCTCAAAGTGTGCCAAATTGGTTTTCTACCTCTTGAAAGAGAATCTGGCTCCAAAATACTCCTGATATCCTCTACAGGAGGCTATGAGACCACAATGGAGCCTTTAACCATGACCTTTACCCTGAGCATCATCACATTCTACCATTGAGCATCATCACATTCTACCATTGAGCATCATCACATTCTACCATTGAGCATCATCACATTCTACCATTGAGCATCATCACATTCTACCATTGAGCATCATCACATTCTACCATTGAGTATCATCATATTCTACCATTGAGCATCATCATATTCTACCATTGAGCATCATCACATTCTACCATTGAGCATCATCATATTCTACCATTGAGCATCATCACATTCTACCATTGAGCATCATCATATTCTACCATTGAGCATCATCACATTCTACCATTTAGCATCATCATATTCTACCATTGAGCATCATCACATTCTACCATTGAGCATCATCATATTCTACCATTGAGCATCATCACATTCTACCATTGTGCTCAGTATAACATCAATAAAAATTGTATAATTTTGACTCCAAATGGAGTAGTTTTATTATAATAATGAAATATGATCAAGTAGATAATAACAAATAAGATCAATAACAATGTAAATAAGATAACAAAAAAGAATCCAAAGTCAATTATTCAATATAAAAATATAATAAAGTAAAAATACAATTTCTCCTGCGTTGATGTTGTCACTAAAATATTGAAATCGTTGTCAAACAAATATTGTTTGGACTAAATCCACTTTGAGTGTTGTTTTAGTGGCGTTAAGGTCTCGTCTTTTAGAAACTATTCAGAACAAAGACCACCACAGTATTTTATGGAGGTTTTAAAGGTTTTAACACACAGCTCAGCTGAACCCGGTACTGGGTCCGTCGGGTAGAAGAGGTTAAATAACCGGTTACGGTTGGCTTTTTCCAGTAAGCTCATTTAATGTAAATGGTTTCTGTAATTTGGTTAGAAGGTTGGAGAAATTTAGAGAATTCTTTTTTTTTACGTGTTTACATATGGTGCACTAAAAATGTTTTGAGATGGTAAAGTATCAGAGAATACAGCAACGAACAACACGTTGATTATAAACGCTTCATTGGCTTTATTGATTAAGTAAAATGTTTGAAAAATTGTGCATGGAGATGTACTTCTCTAAACCTCAATTACACTACTGTAACTATACTACTATATACTACTGTAACTATACTACTGTATACTACTGTAACTATAGTACTGTAATTACACTACTGTAACTATACTACTGTATACTATTACTACTACAACAAACAAAGTCTTTTCATTTCTGAGTCACTGCCGTTGCATAAAAGGCAATCGATTACATCAACATGACGTTTTAGAGTTGTGACATCCTGTCAGAGTCTTTTAGACCAGTAGCGGCTGAGCTGACGTCATACTGGTGGTTTAGTATTTCATCCTTTCACTGGTACCTGATGCAACACAGACCTTAACAAAGAGCTGTTATCGGCGGTAAAAGTGTCACAACATTGCGTCTGCTGCTCAGGAAAGAGCAACATACCGATGTCAAACTATAGCTGTTTAAAGTTTCACTGAAGTTGTTGTGTGAACAAAAGAATGACCTCTCACTGCCGTGGAAACATGAGACGCTGACGTACAACAGCTTAGAGTTATGTCAGCGTGAGAACAACAGAAGCTGCTGTGTTAAAAATAAAGTTTAGACTAGAACAACAGAAGCTGCTGCTTCAATAAAAACATCTATCAAAGCAATTGATCCTGATAATGTGATGAAAAGAGCTCATTGATATAGGAACACTTCAGAGCAAAGATTTTGGTTTCTGGGATCAGCTGAGTGTGTTGAAGGTATTCTCTTAAGGCTAAAAGATGTTTCAGATCTTAACAGAGACCAAACATAACCACATGTTGTGTTCAGTTTAACAGTTTTGTTCCTATAGTGTGTGGAGAGCAACGATTTGACCAAAACACCACACACTAACAGATTCATTCATCAACAACAAGAGTCCCGACTGATAAAAACAACAGAGATCTCACTAAATCTCTGGCGATCAAACGTAACTTCAGTGTAAACAACGATGGCGTCCTATCTGACATATCTAATAAAGCTGCTGAGAGACATTAATGAGACGGGTTACGTAGTGAACAACACATAAAACATGGCCTAACCATCCACACAAAATATAAACATCGATGCAACATACGAGCATCTTATAAAATCTGTACTTAAAGACGATGCTTCTGAAAGTGGTTCCAGTAGAAGATGGATGGAGATGCTCCGACTAGACAGCTCCACCATGTGTTTTCTACTCAAGGAAAACAAGGATGGCCGCATACAGGGTTCAAAGGACAAGCAATAAAGCCTGTAGTAAAAAGAATCAGCGCCACCGAGTGTCTGCAAAGTTAACTGAAAGTGTATTTTTCTCAGGCTAGAACACTCCCAGCCTGGTATCTAGTGAGATGACGCCACTAACGAAGAAGAAAATCTAATCAGTCTCCGAGACGACCCGTAGGAAGGTCTTACCTAGACCATCCTTTGCTGTCTCTCTTAAGGAGACGCCAGCCACCCTCCTGAGAAAACCCATTTTGGCCGCTTGTACCCGCGATATAGTTCTTTGGGTCATGACCCGGCCCTCATGACCATAGGTGAGAGTAGGAACGAAGACTGACCGGTAGATCGGGAGCTTTGCCTTCCGGCTCAGCTCTCTTTTCGTCACAACGGTGCAGTAAAGCAAATGCAATACTGCCCCCGCTGCTCCGATTCTCCGACCAATCTCACGTTCCATCGTCCCCTCACTCGCGAACAAGACCCCGAGGTACTTGAACTCCTTCACTTGGGGTAAGGACTCATTCCCTACCCGGAGTAGGCAATCCACCGGTTTCCTGCTGAGAACCATGAAGGCCTCAGATTTAGAGGTGCTGATCCTCATCCCGGCCGCTTCACACTCGGCTGTGAACCGATCCAGTGAGTACTGAAGGTCACGGACCGATGATGCCAACAGGACCACATCATCTGCAAAAAGCAGCGATGAGATCTTCAGCACACCGAACTGCAAACCCACCACCCCCCCGACTACGCCTCAATATCCTGTCCATGAATATCACCAACAGGACTGGTGACAAAGCGCAGTCCTGGCGGAGGCCAACCCCCACCGGAAACGAGTCCGACTTACTGCCGAGAACCCGAACATGTGTGTTAACATGCTAACACGCTAATCTAACACGGTGAGCATTATACCTGCTTTGCACGTTAGCATGCTGACGTTAGCTGAATGGTGATGCATCATACTGTTACATACTCTCTGTATTGTTTAGTAAATCTGAGGTGGATCGATACTAAAATCCATTAAATCTAACTGTCCAACTCGTTAATGTTTAAATTCACCTTTGATCTTCTACATCAATTACTATTACTACTATGGTGTTCCTTTTTATGGCTGCTCATTAACTGACTTTGGGTGTGGACTAACTGGCCTGCAAGAGCATTAATGAGACAAAGAGAACACTCAGGTGAGGTATGCGTTCACTCCAACACTCCCTCAGTGAATCACAGCCGGTGGAGTCATCATGGCGGCGGACCTGAAGGGGGTTCAGATCGGAGCACGAGAATCAGGATCTAATGAAGCTCCATTTTAGTGCAGAACGTACGTCATGGAGACCAGTTAGTCTGTCGTCCTCTCTGTGGTCACCACCGTCCTCTTCTACTACTCTCCTCTCATGTGACATGTGGCTGTGTCTCACAGCAGCATCAGTCCTTGAGCTCTGCAGTTAGTTAACTTCAGCATAAATCACAGTGCAAACAGGTTATTTTAGCAATTCAATTATGAACAAATGATCTATTAGTGTCACTTGATTTGAGACAGCTCTTGAAACAAGTAGATTAACAGTGAAAATCACAGTTTAACGGTTTTTGGTTGCAGTTAAACTCGTGATCAGCGGTTTGCTGCAAGGTGAGAAAGTAAAGAATCATATAATTTAGTTTAAGAGTAGAGATTTGTCATCCTCCTGACCTTCATAAGAAAACAATGCAAAGAAATCCTGCAGCTGTTAATGTATAGTGGGCCGTATTTGTCATGGTGCAGGAATAAGGTGACCAGATGTCCCACTTTACGAAGGACTGCACAGCATTTTTATCCCAGTTGTTGTTGTCCCACATATTGAGACGACGTCCCACATTTTCATCGGCTCCAGTTTCCAAAAGTCAAACCACTGCAGGACAGACGCTTTTTTAAAATCTTGCTTTTGAAGAAAGCAGGGAAGGTTGTCATCACGGCGCTGTGTTTGCTGTCAAACTGCGTGCAACGTGGATCACGTGCAGGTTAACTCTGGTGATCCTCTGACTATTCATCATTAGCGCATCATCAGTGTGTTGACTTATTGTGTGTGATGCAGTTGTGTTTATGTGTTGACATCCAGCAGACAGTGTGTGAGTGAATTTACAGTTCACTAGAACCAGTGTGTCATGTTGCATGTATGATACATGACATGTACATCACACACTGTAGTGTAATAATGATAATAATGATGTAGTGTGTGTTGCATGCAGTGATGTGTGTGTTGCGTGCAGAGAGAGACGCAGGCAGACGATCAAAAGAACTTTAAAACATTCCTGAAGATTCAGTGAGAGTTTCTGTGGTCGAAGCCTGAGGAGAGACGAGGAAAACACTACTAACGTCCACACGCAAGGACAGGAGAGGAGAGGAGAGGTCAGGAGAGGACAGGAGAGGAGAGGAGACAAGGAGAGGAGAGGAGAGGAAGCAAGGACAGGAGAGGGCATGAGACGAGGAGAGAGGAGGGGAGAGGAAGCAAGGACAGGAGAGGAGAGGAGACAAGGAGAGAGGACAGGAGAGGACAGGAGACAAGAAGAGGAGAGGAGAGGAAGCAAGGACAGGAGAGGACAAGAGACAAGGAGAGAGGAGAGGAAGCAAGGACAGGAGAGGACAGGAGACAAGGAGAGGAGAGGAGAGGAAGCAAGGACAGGAGAGGAGAGGAGACAAGGAGAGGAGAGGAGAGGACAAGAGAGGACGGGAGACAAGGAGAGGAAGCAAGGAGAGGACAGTAGAGGAAAGGAGAGGACAGGAGAGGACAGGAGACAAGGAGAGAGGAGAGACGAGGAAAACACAACTAAAGTCCACACGCAAAGACAGGAGAGGACAGGACACAAGGACAGAGAGGAGAGGTAGCAAGGAGAGGAAAGGAGAGGAGAGAGAGGAGATGAAACAAGGAGAGAGAGGAGGGGAAGCGAGGAAACAAGGAAACGAGAGGAAGGGAGAGAAGAGGAAAAACAAAACTAAAGTCTGCATGGAAGGAGAGGAGAGGAGACAAGGATAAGAGAGAAGAGGAGAGGAGAGGAGAGAAAAGGACAGGAGAGGACAGGAGACAAGGAGAGAGGAGAGACGAGGAAAACACAACTAAAGTCCACATGCAAAGACAGGAGAGGACAGGAGACAAAGACAGAGAGGAGATGAAACAAGGAGAGAGAGGAGAGGAGATATAAAAAGAGGAGAGGAGGGGAAGCGAGGAATCAAGGAAACGAGAGGAAGGGATAGAAGAGGAAAAACAAAACTAAAGTCTGCATGCAAGGAGACAATGATGAATTAGTGAATTAAAATGATGATGTGCAACGATTCACTCAGAGACAGAAATCCTGGACCGGAGCCGGCCGTGCAGCTGCAGCAAGGATTTCCCTCCAGCTGTGAGAAGAGGAGGAGGAAGAAGAGGAGGAGGAACAAGAACAAGAAGAGGAGGAGGAGGAGGGGGAGGAGGAAGAAGAAGAAGAAGAGGAGGATGAGGGGGAGGAGGTTGAGGAGGAGGAGGAAGAAGAAGAAGAAGAGGAGGAGGAGGAGGAGGAGGTGGAGGAGTTTTCTCGCGTGCATCTAAAAATAATTTTAAACTCACAACAACAATAATTCCAGAGGTGGGCGGGGCTTACCTGGCCACAGGCGAGCTGACGACACCTACTGAACATATTTAAAGAGTCTGTGTGCTGAATTTAGAACGACTGGTGATGAAGGTCGATCTCCAGAGCAAAAATATAAGAGAGAGGGAAATAAAGAGAGGGAAATAAAAGAGAGAGGGAAAGGCAAGCAGAAGATGCTGTGTGATAGCAGCAGCAGCTGAAGGAGATCTCCAGGTCTGACAGGACTGATAAAGAGACGCAGTTTGAGAAGATCATCACACATCGACAATGCCTTCACCTATGGAAGCGACCAGCACCTTCATCTCGTCCTCTTGTTCCTGCTCCTCATCCTCCCCCCTGCGCCCCGCTCCTCCCCGGGGTCGTCGCCCCCGTCGGGTACTGTACCCGGCCTGTCAGAGCCGGAGGCCAACGCCGATGGAGGCCCCGGACCGGGCCCGCCGCTGGCTGCTGCTCCTCTCTGCGCTCGTCTTCCTGCAGATCTACACCGAGGACACCTGCACAGGTAGGATAGGACACACCGACGCATCACCAGTTTAGAGATTCACACCTGATCTGTCACGGCACGATGCAAAACACTTGTGTCTCAGTGAGTTCTGTGCAAATGAGGAAAATATGTTATATAAAAAAATTAGGGCTGTCAATCGATTAAAATATGAATCACAAATTAATCACACGTTTTTTTATCTGTTCAAAATGTACCTTAGAGGGAGATTTGTCAAGTATTTCATACTCTTATCAACATAGGAGTGGACAAATATACTTACTTATGCAATCTTACTTATGTCTGTAAAGGGGAGATTCAGGTTTTATATCCAGTCCTTTTCAAAGAGAGAGCACGTCGTCATCAGCGTATCGGCTGAGCAGTCAATGCTCTTTCAGATTCTCCTTCAGGGAGAAACTTCACTCTAATATCAGCACAACCTCACATCATTACAAGAACCCAGCTGCACAGAAGTCTTAGCTATTTAGTTAGCTTAGCTAAACCTATATTATATGCTAATATATACTAATTCTTTCCATATACTTGTTAATTTTATAACTTTGTCAAATTTCGTTATTTCAAGTCTAGTTTTAGTGTTACAACAATGAGGAAGTGGACCGACTCCGTATTGTCTATTAACTTCCTGTCTACACCAAGCCTCCAGGAAGAGCGTCGGGCTGTGAAGCAAATTTTCGTAGGGGCCAAACGTTGTTGACATCTGTTGATTTAGTTTTAGTTGTAGTTATTAAATACTGTATCTGTTGTTCTTTTTCCGTCCAAAGTTTAGTTTGATGAAAATAATTCACTCTTTTTTTGTTGTGAACTTGCAGAGCTCCAGCGCCAGTATCCAGATGCGGCAGCATGTCAGCCCCAGGAGGGTGAGGGGAGCCTGGGTACGGTGCCGGGACGGATGGGGGAGGAGCCCTGGAGGGTCCAGATGGTGGGCGGAGCTTCAGAGACTCAGTCGGAGTGTGTGGTGGCGTGACGCAGGACTCATTTGCACCAACGCCACCTCGAAGAAACTGAGGGAGGGACGCAAAATAGAAGATGCTGCAGACGGATAGTGAAGACGATGATGACTTCTTTAAAACTATTAGAGAAGACAAAGTGTCCTGATTCTCTCTGCACAAATATGTTTGGGTTGGAGTTGACCTCTAACCTTTGACTTCTGTGCAGCTGATATTAGGGTAAAGTTTCTCCCTGGAGGAGAATCTAAAAGAGCAGCGACTGGTTCAGCCGATACGCTGACGATGACGTGCTCTCTCTTTGTAAAGGACTGGACATAAAAAAATTAATTTATCAGACACGACAAGAAACTTTGTCATTCCTGCAAAACTGCAAATGAAAACATGTATTTTAAAACTGTTTCAGACAGTTTTACAGGATGTTAATGACGTTGAATAAGAATAAATGTTTGATATCTGTGTTACTTGTAAATTGTAAAAAGTCTAATAAATCGGTTGTTAAGTGTTTTTGTATGTGTGCATCAGTCGTGGAAGGTACATTTAAATACAGTCTTTAAGTATAATTTTGATGTACTTGTACTTTACTTGAGTATTTCCATCTTATGCTACTTTATACTTCTACTCTTTTACATTTCAGAGGGAAATATTGTACTTTTTACTGCACTACATTTATTTGACAGCTTTATTTACAAGTTATTTAACTGATGATCAGTTTATAAGATATAATAAGTTCATAGGTATGAATAATACATAATAAAATGTAAATAAAATATATGAAAATATGCACAGAAATGCAAATATATATAGCTATTTTTGCAATAATGTATGCATATACTGTATAATCATTTATTACCATAAAACATATCATAACAGATATATAATCATTATATTATATTTATAAGATATAATAAGTTGTTATATATTAAATTACATGAAGTAGAAGCTTCAGTACTGATAATCTAGTAACATGAAGTATACAAATATAATACCTACAGGATAGATTTTTGTGGAGTACTTTTCCTTTAGGGCTGTCAAAGTTAACGCGATAGTAACACGTTAACACAAATTTGTTTTAACGCCACTAATTTCATTAACGCAACTTGTGATTTTTAGGTTGTAGCGGCTCAGTTTTAAAGCTAGAGTGAAGATACTGGTATCATATGAAACTACAAAACCTGATGAATCCATCTGTACAACCATGTCATACTAGGTTATATGTTTTGTATATATATTGTATATTTTATATGAATTGTAAAATTATAGAAAATAGGGGAAAATTGCTATCAAGAGTCTAAACAGACGTTCTCAAATGTCTTGTTTTGTCTGTTAAAGTGATTAGAACTGGGCTGTCAAAGTTAACACGATAATAACGCATTAATGCAAACTCATTTCAACGCCACTATCTATACTTTCTTCACTTTTAAAGCTGGAGTGAAGATACTGGTATCATAGTAAACTATAGAACCTGATGAATCCATCGTCGTGAAGGACTTAAGCTACATTTTGGCGAGGAAAAACTGTCATGTCCATTGCCAAAGGGGTCCCTTGACCTCTGACCTCCAGATCAGCGAATGTAAATGGGTTCTATGGGTACCCACGAGTCTCCCCTTTACAGACATGCCCACTTTATGATAATCACATGCAGTTTGGGGCAAGTCATAGTCAAGTCAGCACACTGACACACTGACAGCTGTT
Source organism: Sebastes umbrosus (assembly GCF_015220745.1). Classification (NCBI taxonomy): domain Eukaryota; kingdom Metazoa; phylum Chordata; class Actinopteri; order Perciformes; family Sebastidae; genus Sebastes; species Sebastes umbrosus. Next base: position 35,258,828 of record NC_051276.1, on the reverse strand, counting down.
GTTGCCTGTTGGGCTGCAGTTTGCCATGTTATGATTGGAGCATATTGTTTTATGCTAAATGCAGTACCTGTGAGGGTTTCTGGACAATATCTGTCATTGTTTTGTGTTGTTAATTGATTTACAATAATAAATATATACATACATTTACATAAAGCAGCATATTTGTCCACTCCCATGTTGATAAGAGGATTAAATACTGGACTAATCTCCCTTTAAGGTTCATTTAGAACAGATAAAAAATGTACTTTTTGAATGCAGGCCTTTTACTTGTAATGGAGCACTTTTTCACTGGTATTGCTACTTGTATTTATTGAGGTAAAGGATGTGAATACTTCCTCCACCACTGGTGTGCAGCACTAACTCAGTATAATCAGACAATCTGTTTCTGGTTCCACCTGCTCTCTCTCCTCTCTGCTCCAAAACCCGACAGCGCCGCCGTCGTCATCGGCTGATAAACTCTTTATGAGGCAGTCTGGGAAACTGGGGGGCGGGGGTCTTTGAAGTGAGGCAGTGACTCAGAGAGACGAGGTAATCCATCGTTCAGCCCTCACAGGCTGAGAAAAACAAACACACTAATCTGAGGCTGTTTCTGGTTTCACTCTGAGAGAAAGTCAGTGTGTCTGGACATGCCTCGCTATGTGCTCGTGTGACTGGACCGATAACGCTTTAACAAACCGTAAATACCACGTTTAGTCATATAAGATAAGATGTTCAGGCAGAAAAGAAACAGACTAAAAATAATTATTTACAAGTAAAATAAATAACATAATAAATGTACATGAATTTATTCATATATTTGTGCAAATATTTATGTTGGTTTATATGTTTATGTTGTTGCGACATATTGAAATATTAATAGGTGGCCATAGTATATGTGCAATACATTGGTATGTGTATGAATAATACAATGTAAATAAAATACACAAAAATGTGTACAGCAATTCAAATATATAGTTATTTTTGCAATAATGTAATAATATATAATAATTTATTGCAATTCAATAAGTAGAATCATAATGTAATGTAAGATAACATAATGTATATATTCAGTGGTGTCAAAAGTTATCAACATTCAATCTTAAGATTGACTTAAGACTCAATAAATAAATGTAAAAAATCTCATTAAATATAGCAAAATATTAAATAATATGAAAAAATAAATGTAGCCACATTGATATTTTTGTTATAATTTGTTTTATTTTTTATTAAATTTTACAGTTATTTATTTTGCATTTACTTTTTTATTCATTTATTTATTTTTGCTTTTTATTTTTTATTTCTGCATTTATTTTTTTGTTTTATTTATTTTTGCATTTATTTTTAAATGTATATATTTATTTATGTATTCATGCATTTCACCCCTAATTTATTTCCCCAAACTTATTTATTTTGGATACAAATTTAAAAATTTATAAAAAATAATTACATAAATAAATAAAAGGGAAAATTAAACAAAACAGCAAATAAATAAAGATAAATAAATAAAAAAGCATTAAAACAGACATATCGATTTATGTCAAATTTTATCAATTAATTAATGGCTACATTTAATGACATATTTATTAATTTATCAAGTTATTTATTTATTTATTCATTTATTTTTGATTTTGGCAGGTTCCATCCTCCATAATTTACAGCTGTTTTAGCTCCTAGTTTTGGTTTTGTGGCACATTTCCTGTCTGGTCCAATCAAACAAGCTCCTGATAAAGCCACCGTTAAAATATCCATAATAGCAGCTTTACATTTTATTCAGCAAGTTCATTTTTTGCATTTGAATGAATGAAGTAACCAGCTGTAGATTTGTGCGGCAGCAGTAAATACAGTGACTGATTTGTTTGTAGGATTGTGACGCAGACAAACCAGTAAATATTAATCTGACATCTTTGAGAGTTTATTCGTAGACGTTGTGAACGCACATCAGATGATGTCATCAGGAGAGTTGATGATCTTCGCCGTAAACAAGCTGCGATGAGCTCAGAGAATCCATCTCTGCTGGTGGCATCCATATATAGACAAACACACACACACACACACACACACAGAGACGTGTCTGAGGGTTGAGGTGTTGTGATGGATTCTGTCACCGTGTCAGAGTGACTCCTGAAGTGACTCCTGAAGTGACTAAAGGTTGAACTGTTTGAGGCAGAAGACGTAACGTCACCTCAGAGCTGGATGACAGTTTGATGAGCACGACGGTCGGTTTCTACCACGACTAAACGCGTGTGTGTGTGTGTGCACTGTTTAAATGTGTGTGTGTGTGTGTGTGTGATTCACAGCTGTGTTGAATGACAGAAATCGGCAGAACAATTAAGACACATACTCACTGCAGGTGTGTGCAGGTTCCCACGCAGCTTCACATGAAGTCAGTGAAGATTTCAGAGCTTTTCTATCAGTGCAAATGTTGCAAACATTCAATTCAATTTAGTTTGTTTGATGCTTGTTGTGCCCGGTTACACTTTAATGATCAGACAAGAACAGCTAATTGTCTTTACAATATTTATTCAGAATATACAGTGCTATACTTATTTTGCTTAGGCCTTTAAATTCCCTTAAGGAACATAGGCCATCAATGAAACCCCTCCATCTTCTGCGGTCTTGTGCGCTCCGATCTAGTTGTTGCCATGACAACCCTTCCCTCTTCATCTCCTGTTCTGTGGTTCTTCTCCAGGTGGTTCTAGGACGTCCTCTCCTCCTCTCTCCTTGTGGGTTCCATGTTAGAGCTGCTGCTTTGTGATCCATTTATTTTGTCTTCTGAGTGTGTGACCTATCCACTTCCATTTTCTCCTCTTGATTTGAATTTCTATTGTTTCCTGCTCGGTGCGTTCCCATAGGTTGGCGTTGGAGACGGTGTTGAGCCAGTAGATTCAGGAGGCGTCGGACGCAGCGGTTAATGAATGCAGTACTATTGGTATTTGTATTTGTTGCGTTTTCTTCCTTGTCACACAAACAAATTTCAACTCAAGATGTCATTTTTATTGAGGATTTTGCAGAATCATGTTGAACGTCAGTGGTGGAAGAAGTATTCAGATATTTTACTTCAGTAAAAGTAACAATACCACAATGTAGAAATACTCGGTTACAAGTAAAAGTCCTGCATTTGAAGTTTTACTTGCAAAAAGTACTTGAAGTATGAAGAAAATGTCCCCTCTCAGAATGTTAAATTAAATGTTCAAGAACCTTTTATGCATATGTATTATTATCAAGTGCTACAAGACTTCAGCTGCTCTTCTGTTTTGCGGCACAATTTACAACTTTCTACTTCTTATTAGTACATGATGAGCTCATTTAAATGCCAGCAGAGCTTTTGCACAACTCTAACCGGAGCAGCTCTGATCATCAACATAACTGACGTAATAATGAGGCTGACTATAGGAACAGGTTTACAACAGCGCCACCCAAAGGTGATCACACAGCACAGCTGAATGCAGGGTGCAAAATGAAGGAACTGGACAGATTCACACACAGCTGCACAAGCAAACATCTATTAAAAACACTCAATCACAACAGATGATTATAATAATTATTATTAATAGATCTATTTAGGTGACCTCGTGGCTTGATTGTCAGCGTGAGGAAGTGTGTCTCCACATTATCGATGTGTCTGATTGGAGGTCACTACCACGGCGCTGTCCGGTCTGGGAGTTGTCTGTGTTTTTGTCCGTTTCACACTGTGTTTTCAGTTTATCCAAGTTAATTATAAGGCAAGGCAGCTTTATTTGTAAAGCACATTTCAGCAACGAGGCAATTCAAAGTGCTTTACACAAAGCTTCAAGAACATTGCGACAAAGTGCAAAAGAACATTAGGACATAATTTAAACAGTCATACAAACTAATAGAGTATAACACACATGACTACACCAAGACTTCTGGCTTGGTCCGTGCTTTTTAACATTACAGATTGAAGGTGAGCACCAACCTGAATCTTTCCTCTTTGGCTCCAAACAGTACAACCTCAGTTTTGTCTTTGTTCAGCTGTAGAAAATTCTGGCACATCCAATTGTTGACTTGTTCAATGCACTCACTCAGTGCTTGTATTGGACTGTCTCCTGGTGGAGTACAGTGACGGTCAAAAACCAAGATGGTGACGGACAAAAACCAAGATGGTAATGTAAAGGGGAGACTCGTGGGTACCCATAGAACCCATTTTCATTCACATATCTGGAGGTCAGAGGTCAAGGGACCCCTTTGAAAATGGACATGACAGTTTTTCCTCGGCAAAGCTTAGCATTAAGTTTGGAGCGTTATTTAACCTTCTTCATGACAAGCTAGTATGACATGGTTGGTACCGATGGATTCATCAGGTTTACTAGTTTCATATGATACCAGGATCTTCACTCAACAACCTTAAAACATGGCAAATTGCATTAATGTGTTAAAGAAGTTAGTGGTGTTAAAACTAATTTGCTTTAACGCTTTATTTTCATGTTGAATTTGACAGCACTAATAACAATGCATCATATTTCATAAGTTGCTTTGTTTTGTGTGTAAAACCTAGTGCAGTAAAAAGTACAATATGTTTCCTTCTGAGATGTAGTAGAAGTAGAAAGTAGCATAAATTGGATATAAGTACAAGTGTACTTCAGTACAGTACTTGAGTAAATGCACTTGGTTACATTGCACCACTGTTGACACCTCGTTGAATAAACTGTAACCTGATATCTAATGATTTGCTTGTTCTAGAGAACTTCAGTGTAAATCTGCCCACTGATACTCATCATGTTCCTGCTTGTTTCGAACTAAAGAAAGCACTGAAGGCGTTGCTTCGTTATTGTTCAGCAGGAATGTGTGAATGTGCATCGTCACTGTGAGGTTATTGACCTCTAAAACCAGCACGGCTGCTGTTATTAGAGGTCAACAGGTCAGAAAGCAGTTTAACGCTCTCCTGCAGACAGAACTTTGATAGCCTATAGATGTTTCTGCAAAATCCAGAAACATCTTCAGTGCCATAATAATAATAATGATTATAATAATCATTATAGTAATAATAAATGTTTATTCCTACAGTGTCTCCAGAGACTACACTGGAGCCCAACAGTAATTAAAGCATGCATGAAAGTCAACTCATAATCACGTTCTACACTGTGATCAGACTGTATAAACAAGCTGACACTCGTTCTATCTGCCACACCTTAGCCTACTTTTACCTGATTTAACCCCGGTCCACCTCCTCAGCTGTTTGCATTAACAAAGAGATTAATACGAGTGTCTTTCTCAATATGTGTTCATGTTCATGTATCTCAGTGTGTTGCAGAGTGGTCTTTGAGCTCATGTGCACTAACATGAGCAGAGGCACATGTGTATTAATGTTGCATTACAGGTTTGGCATCTTGGCATCGATGAAGCGTGGTTAAATTGTGGTTAAAGTCAGAGAAAGATCTAACAGACACTGTTAACGGTTTCCACCTTAAATATCCACGCTACACTACATGCTAGACTCACAATGGGCCTCATTCACAACCCGTCTGTATGAATGTTTTACGCACAAATCCGTGATTCGCCATGGGGGCAACAGCCAAAAACCAAGATGGGGACGGCCAAAAACCAAGATGGGGACGGCCAAAAACCAAGATGGGGACGGCCAAAAACCAAGATGGGGACAGCCAAAAACCAAGATGGGGACGGCCAAAAACCAAGACGGTGACGGCCAAATACCAAGATGGCGACGGCCAAAAACCAAGATGGCGACAGCCAAAAACCAAGATGGGGACGGCCAAAAACCAATATGGGGACAGCCAAAAACCAAGATGGGGACGGCCAAAAACCAAGATGTGGACAGCCAAAAACCAAGATGGGGACGGCCAAAAACCAAGACGGTGACGGCCAAATACCAAGATGGCGACGGCCAAAAACCGAGATGGCGACAGCCAAAAACCAAGATGGGGACGGCCAAAAACCAAGATGGTGACGGCCAAAAACCAAGATCATGATGGCCAAAAACCAAGATGGCACTTGCCAAAATGTCAAACTCAAGGCTTCAGATGGGTGACGTCACGGTGACTACGTCCACTTCTCATATACAGTCTATGGTCGGTATCCGATGCTGAGGAACACTGATCAAGCGGCGGTATTTGATGACTTGGGAATGAGAACGGGTTGGTATATTTGTGGTTAAGAAGTTAAACTGCCAAACACTTTTTGGGTATAGGAATGGAAACTTGTTGTAACATGAGACAGAATCATCAGGTCAAACCAGCTCGGTCTATCTGTGTGCGTCACATTCCTCTTGTTAACCACCAGAAACGTGAAACGCTAATCCAACAGCTTCAACAGCTTTTGTTGCACGCCTGGAAACTTCTACCTGCTGTTAACAGCACGCCGCCAGCAGTCTATCAGCTGTTTAGTAAAAGGTCAAATTTAAAACCTTCCCCTGGGGGAAGGAAACATTCCTGCGCTGCCGTCAAGGTTGATTACAGAGCAGAGAGTAAACAGGTGAACAGAGGAGCTCCTTCAGGGTAATCAGGTCACGTCAGGTGTTTCTTCCATGAGCCAACAGCAGCAGCAGCAGCAGGTGACTCCTCTCTGTGCTCGCTGGTGCTCGCTGGGGTCACGTTACGGCCTCTTTAACCCTGAAGCATGGCTGCAAAGCCACAAGATGTTTACTGACACAAATCTTTTCACTGAATGTCCTGATTCTCTGAACATTGTGTTCCAACATAGGGGACATTAATACCGACACGTGCACATGCCAACAAGGTTTTAATTGATTCCTGGTTTGAATGTATCTTTGCATCTTGTAATCTATAAAGATGTAATTATATCAAACTCAGTTTATGTCAGGCCTTTTTACAGCCATTCTGTGTAATTACATTCTGTAAACGCTTTTCTAAATATTAGTTTTCATTGTAACACCGTGTCCTAACTGGTTGCAACACGAGCGAGCGTCAGCGACAAAATCAAGATGGCGTCAACCAAAAATCAAGATGGCAACGGCCAAAAACCAAGATGGCAATGGCTAAACCAAAAACCAAGATGGCAACGGCCAAAAACCAAGATGGCAACGGCTAAACCAAAAACCAAGATGGCAATGGCTAAAAAAAAAAACAAGATGGCCAAAAAAAAACAAAAAACAAGATGGCCAACAACCAAGATGGCGACGAATAAATTAAAACAACAGTAGAAACAGTAGATTTAAAGGATTTAAGAACCACAGACGTATAAGAACAGAACATCTTTAAATGACCTCCGGTTTATGGGCACTTAAACCAGCAGTTTGTTGAGTGAAAACGGAGAACAATTCGAAAGGACACTATTCATGTAACGGCCGTGTATTGACACGCCGTCGCTGGTCCGTCCAGAAGTAACGCTAGAGGGGTACCACGTACGTCGGTCTCTGATGCCGAGGGCCGCTGACCAAGCGAGTTGGGAGTGAGAACGTGTTGGTAGATTGACATTCGTAGAACCCACGAAAAATGAGGAATAACTTTTCACAATAAATCCTAAAATCATATCATACATGTTCTTTTGTATGTTAGTTGTTGCTGGATGTGTTTCCCTCTAAAGCTCAGTCATAATGCAATGACAGTTAATTCACAGTTAGCTGGAAAACCAACACATTATGACCCAAAACCACATGATCTGATGAAGCGTCACCAGATACTGTTGAAGCAACTAAAATATGTTCCACAGAACCGATAGAGATCTTTATGGTTCTGATGTGGTTTCTTTTAGATGTTATCTGTAACAGGAAGGAGAGTTGTTGGTTATAAAAACATCTCAAACTGAATTTCTCAGCTCAAATTTAAAAAAAGAAGTCGTCGTGTCCTGAGTCATGTTTTTATAAGAGACTCACCTACATCAACATCTGAGAGTTTGTTTTATTGTCACGACGGGAATCTTTCTGTCATCGGTCAAAGTTCCTCGAACTCAGAGGCCTCTGGGATTTCCAGTCTGTCGGTTACAGGAAGAGAAAGAGAGAAAACCAAGCAGTGATGCAGCATTATGACTTAAACCCTCCCCATGTGTGTGTTTTCTTGTCTGGGGCCGGCGTGGAGCTGCTGACGTCCAGCGGCAGTTACTCACAGACAGGAAGTCATCTGTTTAGTTAGCGGTGAGAAGCAACACGTTTCTGGACGGTTGAGCGGCTCTCTGTGTAACACTCCTCTGACCAGACACAGCTGGGATTGGTTAGGACCCCCCCTACCGCCCCCGACCTACTCGTCCAATCACATCCAGACGGAAAATGACGATGAGCAGAGAAAAGTTTCTGCTGTGGAGCCAAACAGGAGGCGAGAGGCCCGAACCATCTGCTGTCCACATTTAACACGTTAATGGACACAAAACACGCTGAAGGTTTAAAAGAAGCTTTACTGCAAAGATTTCTGTTAATACTCTACTGGGACTCTAATGAGAGCTCCATGCAGACAAAGAACCAGTGTGCTTGGACTCAATAGAGGCTTTTATCTCAATGTGATGTGAGCATAATTAGATCCTTTCTGTTCCATTAAAGGTCTAAATGGGAACTTAAATTCAATCTGATGGAAGTTTTTTATGAATGAAAGGTTAATTATACATAAACTGTTATTGCATTCTGCAGTGTTGTAACATAGACTAACGGAGTTCCGTACACTTTCAGCTAGGGATGCACCGATACCACTTTTTTCCAGACCGAGTACAAGTACTTAGATTTGGGTACTCGCCGATACCGAGTACCGATACGAGTACTTCTCTGAGCCAAAAGACCCTCGTTAACAGCCAGCTGGAGGGTGAGAGCGACACAAAGCTGGTAGCTGGTAGCTGGACTGTTCTGTCAGATTTAGTGGATCCAGGATTATAGAGAACTATTGGTGTATTTCAAACCTTTTTAACTCTTTAAGTTCTTGACTTTCTGCTTAAATTTCACCCAACATTTCTTTAATTACAGAGACAAAACTTTTCTGAGAAGTTAATAGTTGAGTTTCATCAGATCAGTTCAGATGAAGAAAAACAACAAACATTAACAAATCATCCAGTGATAAACATGTGACCTGGTTTTGGGGGAGGGGCCTCTGCGTGGTCATGTAACCTCTCGCCGCCTGTCCTGTCCTATCCTGTTCTGTTCTGTTCTGCACGTAGGCCCGTTCCCATGGCAACGAGCCAGCGGACGAGCAAACAGACACCGCCGATCAAAAAGTGTCTTTGTTTTAGAAAATTACCCCACAGCAGTGACCCACATCACACGGTCGCCATGACGACCCGAGAGGCCGTGTGATCGGCGAGGGCCGATGCGTGTCCAGGAGTGTGTCCAGGACTGAAACAGAAACACTGAAACATGACTCAGTCTGCTGGAAGCCGTTTCATCCTTTACAGTAAAAGTGGAAAAGAGGTGACAGAGTTGCATCAGAGTGTGAACGGCGGCGTGGAAGATCTGAATACCAGACGGCAGACGGATGGACGGAGGGGGGGAGGCTGAGGTCACTCCCCCGTCTGAGGAGGAAATGAAACGTGAACAGGAAGATTAGAGGCTTTAAAATAACATGAAGTCAGTTTACTGTCAGAGTGGAAAACTGTTTCCAGGTCAGAGAACCTGAGCTGGAGACATTTCTACAGTTTATTATCTACTGTTCTCCACTAACGCTGTGTTCTACTCTAACGCTGTGTTCTACTCTAACGCTGTGTTCTACTCTAACGCTGTGTTCTACTCTAACGCTGTGTTCTCCACTAACGCTGTGTTCTACTCTAACGCTGTGTTCTACTCTAACGCTGTGTTCTACACTAACGCTGTGTTCTCCTCTAACGCTGTGTTCTCAACTAACGCTGTGTTCTCCACTAACGCTGTGTTCTACTCTAACGCTGTGTTCTACTCTAACGCTGTGTTCTACTCTAACGCTGTGTTCTCCACTAACGCTGTGTTCTACACTAACGCTGTGTTCTACTCTAACGCTGTGTTCTCCACTAACGCTGTGTTCTACTCTAACGCTGTGTTCTACTCTAACGCTGTGTTCTCAACTAACGCTGTGTTCTACTCTAACGCTGTGTTCTACTCTAACGCTGTGTTCTACACTAACGCTGTGTTCTACTCTAACGCTGTGTTCTCCACTAACGCTGTGTTCTACTCTAACGCTGTGTTCTCCACTAACGCTGTGTTCTCAACTAACGCTGTGTTCTACTCTAACGCTGTGTTCTACTCTAACGCTGTGTTCTCCACTAACGCTGTGTTCTACTCTAACGCTGTGTTCTACTCTAACGCTGTGTTCTACACTAACGCTGTGTTCTACACTAACGCTGTGTTCTCCTCTAACGCTGTGTTCTCAACTAACGCTGTGTTCTCCACTAACGCTGTGTTCTACTCTAACGCTGTGTTCTACTCTAACGCTGTGTTCTACTCTAACGCTGTGTTCTCCACTAACGCTGTGTTCTACACTAACGCTGTGTTCTACTCTAACGCTGTGTTCTCCACTAACGCTGTGTTCTACTCTAACGCTGTGTTCTACTCTAACGCTGTGTTCTCAACTAACGCTGTGTTCTACTCTAACGCTGTGTTCTACTCTAACGCTGTGTTCTACACTAACGCTGTGTTCTACTCTAACGCTGTGTTCTCCACTAACGCTGTGTTCTACTCTAACGCTGTGTTCTCCACTAACGCTGTGTTCTCAACTAACGCTGTGTTCTACTCTAACGCTGTGTTCTACTCTAACGCTGTGTTCTACTCTAACGCTGTGTTCTCCACTAACGCTGTGTTCTACTCTAACGCTGTGTTCTCCACTAACGCTGTGTTCTCAACTAACGCTGTGTTCTACTCTAACGCTGTGTTCTCCACTAACGCTGTGTTCTACTCTAACGCTGTGTTCTACTCTAACACTGTGTTCTCCACTAACGCTGTGTTCTCCACTAACGCTGTGTTCTACTCTAACGCTGTGTTCTCCACTAACGCTGTGTTCTACTCTAACGCTGTGTTCTACTCTAACGCTGTGTTCTCTACTAACGCTGTGTTCTCTCACCAACAACACATAACAATGCAGGAGGACACAATCAGTAATATAAGATGAAGCAGGAAAGTGTGATATCAGCAGCAGCTTCTATTCAGACTCTATTAAAGATCGAATCTGTTGATGAGTTGATTAGTTGTCTGATTCCTGAGAATCATTTCTTCACTGGTTTCACTGCAACTGGTTTCACTTCATCGATGATTGCACAAATGATTACACAACGCTCTGCTGTCAGACCTGTGAGGACACGTTGTGGACTAATAGAACTAAACCTCTGAATTCACTTCAACGTCAACAAGAGATTTAACTGCAGAAAACAACGGGCATGAAATGAAGCAGCAGCGAGAGGAGCTGAGTGTTAAACCCCCTCTCAGGTGTTCTCAGCTAACCGGTCTGATCAGACCTCTGCTCTGGACCGGGTGGGCATGTTCACACTAACTGAGTCTCCTGTTAGCTTTGTTCAACCTGTTAGGGCAGGACGAATCACACAGAAGATGAAGACGTGATGAAGACGTGTGACCTTTCAAAGCTCTGGCCCTCCTTCAACCTGAGCACAGATCTAATCAGCAACACCTGCGTGGCTGTTTCAGAGGCTTTAACTAACTGATCTATCCAGAGGATTTAATAAATAATGAAGCTGAAGGAAAGACAGAAACGTTTAAAACAGATTACGATTTATGTTTAAGATTATTTTTATATATTTATTTCTGTAGTTGGCACAAATCACCCAGAATGTTAAGTTGGTTTAAGAGACATTTTATTGAAGTTTCCATGATTATTATGACATCTTGCGGATCGTCTCTCTCTACGTTTACTTGCACAAAATATTCTGTTTTTTTGCCCTTATTCCTAAAAAGATAATATGAATATTCCACTAATCTTCTGTGATCACTTTAACCTGACATGTCGCGTGATGTCTTCTCTATTTGTTGTGTATTATATATCTGGTGTCTATTTTATCTGTATATTATTACCTGCCGAGGGACTAAAGAAGGAAATTCTTGCTACCTCCTGCATGTTTACATCCTGTATTTTACACTGATGTTCATTTATGTGCTCTGTCCCTATCAAATAAATGCATTAAATGAATTCAATTAATTCCTATTCCATGCAGCCGTGCATACTCGGGTGGTGAACACAGCCTCCCTCTTTCATTCCTTCAACCACCTTCTAGAAATGTTAAAAAACATGTTAAAAATACTCAGAAAAAGAAAATATTCCTACTAATCTGTTTACATGGCCACTGAAAATAAATACTCCAATGATATTCCCGTTTACATGCAGTCGTTCATACTCCGATTAACGGAACCGGTGGCGGATTATTGATGAAAAGGTCGCCATTAAGATATTTGTGCATCGCCGAAAAGCTGTTGATATCCACGTCTTTCATCGTGTTCTTTTCTTTTGGGCAGCATCTCTTCAGACTGTCGGCTAGTTGGTTTGTGCACAATCATAGACTGTATATGAGAAGTGGACGTACTCACTGTGAGGTCAACCTTTGGTTTGTGGACTGCCGTTTTGAAGCCTCGAATTCGTCATTTTGGCTGTTGCCATCTTGTTTTTTTGCAACCAGAAGCGACCCCAGGGGGCGGAGCTAAGCACAACCGAACACTGAATCAGACATTTTTAGGCGACCAAAATGAACTTTGATGAAGTGAAACCACGCTGTGAAAGGGTTAAAGTTGTAAGATGAAAACAACCAGACCGGACAACTCCGTAGTAACGACCTGTCAATCACAAGGAAGCCCCGCCCTAAAGCATCCCCTGCTTTATGGTCTATCTGACTCTAAATGGGATCATCATTTACTAAATGAACATCATGCTGTATTGAAGAAGACTTGAAACTAGAGATTGAGACCATAATGGCCGTCAGCCACAAGTATATAACTAGTAAACTAACAGTATACCTATAAGTTCACTTGTAGTATTGGTCATAGTATAGTTGCAGTACTAAATACAACTTAGATGTAAACTAGTTGTGTACTCCAAGTTTACTACTCTTACACTTAAAGTACACTTAAAAGTACACTTTTATAAACTACAAAGTGGGCCAATTTAGTCCCAAGAAGTATTCAAGTAGTACACTTACAAGTGTACTACTAGTACATTGATATAAGTATACATACTACATGAAGTATACTTGGGAATATACTTAAAGTAAACTTCTTTTTTGTACCATCAAATTCACACTATTGTAATATTCTGAATAATACTGGAATATTAGTGTGAATGTAAACGTATTTACTGACATATAACTAACTATATTAATAACATATAACTGATTTTTTTGAGTCATCCCTTCAGAACGCTTCATCATCTGCATTTATGCACCGATAATCTGCATTTATGCACCGATAATCTGCACTCCTCCATCACAGAACATCTCAGACACTAGTACCATTGGTGGCGATGACTCCCCTCGCTGTCTGCTGTCTATATTAGGAAACACTGGTACAGTGTGTGTGTATGTGTGTGTGTGTGTGTGTGTGTGTGTGTGTGTGTGTTGATGTACAGCAGCAGGAATCTCACACCCTGCTGAGAGAAAATTGTTTGAGTATCTGTGACACATCTACCAGCCACGTTCTCCTTTGGCCACCCAGACGCTCAGTCGAGGTTCCCACTGCAGGGTGTGTGTGTGTGTGTGTGTGTGTGTGTGTGTTTGTGTGTGTGGTTTGTGTGTGTGTGTGTGTGTGTGTGTGTGTGTGTGTGTGTGTGTGTGTGATGTAATGCCGATGGCGTCTTCGTCCTGCAGCAGCGGAGTTGGATGCTTCTGATTCTTTCTGCAGAAGCTCACAGTGAAACTAAAGCATCAGAAATATGTTCCAGGTATTTAAAATATGCAGGATGTGAAGGCGGCAGGTTTCACCTCCGAGGGACTGAAAGTGATAGAAAACACGACAGAGACGCTGCAGCACGCCGTCCAATAAAACTGTAACCGCCTCTCCCTGAGAGACAATCAGAGTCATTAAGAACCAGAACAGCAGACATGTGGATCTGAAACACCCAACTAACTGCTGGTTTAAGTGCCTCTAAACTGGAGGTCACTGAAGGTCATGTTACGTTTTTATGCGTCTGTGCTTCTAAAGTCATTTAAATCTTCTGTTTCTAATGTTTTTTTAATTTATTCTTTCTTTTATAAATTGTCTTATTTTCTGTTTAATTAGTTTTTAGTGTTTATGCTTTATGTAAAGTGTTTTGAGTTTGTGTCTGAAATGTGTTATAAAATCAGGAAAAACTGTTGGTATTGTACGTTTCTGCAAACCTCGGATACGTTGAATGTGGACGTTCTTCTTGTTTTTTTAATGTGAACATTTTGACATCCAGTCGGATAATCAGAAGTGACGAGATGGAGCGTCTTTTATTGAACGTTACGTGGTATAATACGAATATAGCAAGTCTTCAAATGGGTCAAACAAACACAGGACTTTCACCCAGGAGACCGCTGTTGAAACCAAAAGTCACCGTTGACTTTACGCTTGTTACGTTACGTAAGAAAGTCCGCTAAGGGCGGTTGTTATTTATTTACGTTACCTCGTTGTGTTACGTTATTATTTGAACCCAAACCATGATGTGTTTTCTATGGCTGTCAAAGTTAATGTGATAATAACGCAAATTTGATTTAACGCCACTAATTTCTTTAACGCAACTTGTGATTTTTAGGTTGTAGCGGCTCACTTTTAAAGCTAGAGTGAAGATTCTGGTATCATAGTAAACTGTAAAACCTGATGAATCCATCGGTACCAACCATGTCAGACTAGCTGGCCATGAAGGAGGTTAAATAACGCTCTGAAGTTACGCTAAATTTTGGCGAGGAAAAACTGTCATGTCTATTTTCATGGTCCCTTGACCTCTGACCTCCAGATCAGTGAATGTAAATGGGTTCTATGGGTACCCACGAGTCTCCCCTTTACAGACATGCCCACTTTATGATAATCACATGCAGTTTGGGTCAAGTCATAGTCAAGTCAGCACACTGACACACTGACAGCTGTTGTTGCCTGTTGGGCTGCAGTTTGACATGTTATGATTGGAGCATATTGTTTTATGCTAAATGCAGTACCTGTGAGGGTTTCTGGACAATATCTGTCATTGTTTTGTGTTGTTAATTGATTTACAATAATACATATATACATACATTTGCATAAAGCAGCATATTTGTCCACTCCCATGTTGATAAGAGGATTAAATACTTGACAAATCTCAGATAAAAAATATGCGATTAATTTGCGATTAAATATTTCAATGGATTGACAGCCCTAGTGTATTCTAACCTTATCAAGTAGTTTTGTTGCCCAAACCCAACTTGTCGTTTCAACCACGTGACATTGTGTGTTTCTGCCAGCGTGATGTGACGCTGATATGAAACGTTTTTTGGTTCAGAAACGTCGACATTCAACGTATCCGTGGTCTGCAACATTTTTTCTGGCGACTTGATATAATAAATAAACCTTCCTGTCAAGCCCTCCACCTCTTCATAGTCTCTCTCTCTCTCTCTCTCTCTCTCTCTCTCTATGATTGTCTGAGTGGAAACAGGTGAACCAGAACCAGAACCAGACCAGAGCTTCACCAGCTGCATCTCATCCTGCAATCAACACTCAGATCTTCAGATCGTAGTGTCAGGTCTCTGTTGTTGTATGTTTGCTTGTTGCCTGTTGACCCAGCCTAATCCTGGTTCTGATCCGGTCCCTGTCTCCTCTCCAGTCCTCATCCTGTTGGCCTTGTCTCCCTATAACCTTGCAGCTCCACTCGGCTCAGCTGCGCTCCAGACTCCCTTTCAGACCAACTGCTCAGCTCAGTTCTGGCTCATATCCACTTCCTGTTAGTCTGCAATAAACAATCTCCTTTTATTCAAACTGCAATCTCCGTCTCGTCGAGTCGATCAGCAGCCTGCAGAGTAACAAAGCACACGGAACGCTGTTACGTAATGAAGATACAACAACAAAAAGACTAACTAGTAACAGTCAACAATGCACTTCAATTTCTCTTCAAACCAAAACTTTTCTAAGATAATAAAAAAAGATAATAATAATAATAAAATAATAAAATAAAAATAATAAATAATAAAATAATAAAATAAAGAACGTTTGTAAAATAATTATAAAATAATAAATAAAAATGTAAAACATTTGTAAGATAATATAACATAAAAAGTATTAATAATACAAACTTTTGTAACATAATAAAAAAGATAATAATTAAATAATTAAATAATAAAAAAAGAATAATAAAAAAATAAAACAAAGAACTTTTGTAAGATAATGTAAAATCATAAAAAAATAATAAAAACATTCGTAAGATAATATAAAATCAATAAAAAAATAATTTAAATAATACAATAATAAAAACTGTTATCAGATAATAAAAAGATAATCATAATGAAATAATAAAATTAAAATAAATAAATAAAAAAATAATAAAAATGATAAAATAAGAACGTTTGTAAGATAATATAAAATAAAATAAAAAATAATAAAAACATTTGTACGATAATCATAAAAAAGATCTGCACATAGTGGCTTTAAATGCATTTCTAGTATAGTTGAAAGTGATAAAATACATCCAGAGTCTGAGTCAGTCTGAACGGTGCATAAACGTTCGATCAAAGAGGAAACACCAGCAGCAGTAGTTTGTGATTCATTTCATCATCCTGTCCATTTTCCTTTCTTCCTCATTTATCATTCCATTCTAGTGAAAAACACGCCCAACAGCCAACGGCTGGCTTCCAACTTCCTCAGTAAGACAAGAAGAGCTTTGTGCCAAGTCACGTAGCAGCACCGGCATCAAACATACACCGAAACCGTTGATGTCAGTGGGAGGAAGAGGGGTATCCTCCTGAACGTTTCTGGTTACTCTGTTGTCATCTTTAGTGCTAATATTAGTCACATTGATGTGTCAGATTACAGTGTAAATAAAGTAGGTCACAGTCCAATGTATCCTCAGATAACAGTTTGTAGGATATCTTATGAAATGTTGTTCCTCATTTTTTGTGCATTTTCCTACAAATGTCCAGCGACTCGTTCTGCTTCATCATGCATTCAGTCATTTCCAAACAAACTTCCGTCTTCACGGGAAACTGCTTAGTTAGGTTTAGGAAAAGATGGCAGTTTGGGTTAAAATAACACCAGAAGTACCTTAAGTACGGAAGTTACGTGATAAATAAATCAACTTTGACTTCTGGTTTCACACGGGGACACTAACAGCGTCTCCTGGTGAAAGTCTGGTGTTTTTGACCGACCCATCCACCCCGACCTCCTCCCTCCGTGGCGTTCGCCGCTCTTTATACTTCCTGGTTCACGATTACGTGGATTACATAAGGATTGATTTTGTGCTGACCATGCTGTCTATGTAGACGAATCAATACATTACATTTTCGGGACTCTTTCACAAACTGCCGTGAGACTGAGTTGGTTCCCCAGCTGGTCTCTAGTCTGCTGTTTGATGCTGGACAGGAAGTGTTCAGAGGCTTTATCAGAGCTTGTTGGATGAACTGGAAACACTGAGACAGTGAATGTGCAGCAAAACCAAAACTAGGGAGCAAAAAGAGGCACATTTTATTTTGGGGTCAAAAATAAATGCAGGTTTACCTGGAATGCACCAACATGCACACTGTTAATCAGTTGCACCTCAGAAACACAATTATATTCCCCGAATATCATAAAAGCAACCTTGTACCTTGTATTGGTCTCAGAAATGACAAGAACAGGAGCAGAGTTGTCCTGTATATAACTGAGCCTTATATAAATGAACCTTACACTCAGGGCTGCTGTACTGGAGTTCATTGGAGTTATCTGACTGAATCGTTCTGGAGAAAGGTGTTAAAGGAGAGAACGGTTCTCGCTGCAGGGCTCAACATCGCCTGGCAGCGGTACGGAGAGGTGTAACTCGACATGCTGCTGCAGAGTCTGCAGAGATTCCAGGGAACTACCTGAATACATCATCTTTTACTGCATATTCAACATGTTGTGAAAAACAACTGAACACATGATGAAGGACTGATGATGACGAGCTAAAATGTGTAATTTCACAGTAAATGTGGAAATTTTGACTTCTAGTTGTTTTGCTTTTTTAAATTCTGCATGCAATGACTGCAGTGTTGAGACAATCTGAACATGAGGACACTGAAGGTTTGGTTGCAACATTTCTGCTTTTTACTTCATAATATTTTTATACTTGACTTTGGATTCTTGTTTTGTTATCTTATTTACATCGTTATTGATCTTATTTGTTATTATCTACTTGATCATATTTCATTATTATAATAAAACTACTCCATCTGGAGTCAAAATTATAAAAATGTTATTGATGTTTTACTGAGCACATTGGTAGAAAGTGATGATGCTCAATGGTAGAATGTGATGGTGCTCAATGGTAGAATGTGATGATGCACAATGGTAGAATGTGATGGTGCTCAATGGTAGAATGTGATGATGCACAATGGTAGAATATGATGGTGCTCAATGGTAGAATGTGATGATGCACAATGGTATAATGTGATGATGCTCAATGGTAGAAAGTGATGATGCACAATGGTATAATGTGATGATGCTCAATGGTAGAATGTGATGATGCTCAATGGTAGAATGTAATGGTGCTCAATGATAGAATGTGATGATGCTCAATGGTAGAATGTGATGATGCTCAATGGTAGAATGTGATGGTGCTCAATGGTAGAATGTGATGATGCTCAATGGTAGAATGTGATGATGCACAATGGTAGAATGTGATGATGCTCAGGGTAAATGTCGTGGCCAAAGGCTCCATTGTGGTCTCATAGCCTCCTGTAGTGGATATCAGGAATATTTTAGAGCCAGATTCCCTTTCAAGAGGTAGAAAACCCACTTGGCACACTTTGAGGTATCCAAGTGTGCCAGATGGAGAGTCCTCCTGGTCCTATCCTGACTAAAACCTTTATAGAATCTATGTGCTTTGTGTTATTTATATCTGCTTTGGCTCAGCTGTAGTCGAGGAGTTGCTGAATGAATTCAGTGGCGTCTCTGTGCATGGCATCATTGTTATAATGGTCTTATCCACTGTCTAAATGTACATTTTTTCTATTAGTTCATCGCAATTTTACTCAGGCAGAGTAACAGTCTCAATGTTCCTGACACCGGGGATGAATTCTCTGAGGTCTTACCTATCCATAGAGACCAAGATCCTGCAGATAGACCTGCTAGTTGTGGAGATATTACTGATTTATTTGGGGTCTATCTGTCTAGGAGAACAACACCTTCCAGCACCCTTCAGGGCTTAAGAGGTTAAATATTTATATTCCATAATATTTTCCATTAACTGTAAGCCAAATATTTCATGTAAAGGATCATTTAAAAACCATTAAATCAAAAATTATACTCAGAATATTGTAGGCCTTTCAGTATAAACAGCTACTCGGTCTCTCACACACAGCTTGTACATGGAAATACTGTTTGTTTGAACTTGGACTTTCACAGTTGTAACTTCCTGTGATTTCCTCATTCAGCGTGACCGCACAAAAATCACATGTTGGAAAACTACCAAAAACTTCCAGATTCAAGTAAACACAGATATTTTTAGAGTCGCCTCACGTCGTCATCCACCGGATGCTTTTCAGGATTTTACTAAAGGACATCTTTAATTCTGATTATATAATTGTCTAAAAGTGTTTAAATTTACTAACTTTTAGTCTGGAAAGAAGGAAAGATTATTATTATTATTATTATTATTATTAGATTATTTAACTCTGATTTCTCCAGTATTATATAGTCAGTGTTTTCATCAGTGATTTATGGATTTGTTTTTAGCAAATTAAATTCTGAAGATTTAATTGAGGAAGTTGTTTAAGTTGCTTCTCCACCATTTTTTTATTGTTTAAAAAATGTAAACACTTTGATTCTGGCTGATATGAATTTATGGTGTGTTATACACACAAAAAACACTTAATCAATTAATTATAAATTTACAGATTTCTGTTTATATGTTTTGTATTACAATAATCACAAACTTTAAATTAGATTGCATTTTTTAAAAGGAATAAAAACAAAAAGCAAAAGCAAATAAATAGTTCAGAATAAGTTATGTGGTTATTAGGAAGCTGCAGCAAACTATAATGTTTAAAACAATGCTTTAAAAAATAAAGATAAAAATAATCAATAATTAAAGCTAAAAATGAGCTTAAAATAATAAAGACTAAATAAACAATAAATAAAAATAAGCTAAAAATAAATAATAAATAATGATAAAAATAAAAATAAGCTAAAAAATAAATAATAAATAAAGATGAAATAAACATGAAATAAAGATAAAATAAATAATAAATAAAGATAAAAAAGATAAAAAGACGAGAAATTATGATAAAATAAAGTTAAAAAAATAAGCTGAAAAAAAAATAAAAATAAATACAAAATAAAAAATAAATAAAGATCAAATAAACTATAAAGTTGTTTACTTATTGGTCACAATGCATTTTTAAATTCCTACAAAAAGCAATGCACTGTATTTATCCCACAAAATCAATTTGTGTGTAATCAACGTGATCGAAAAGCAGGAAGTATAAAGAGTGACAAACGCCACATAGAGAGGAGGTCGGGTGGACGGTGAGTCTAAAAATACCGGACTTCCTCCCAGTAGACCGCTGTTGGTGCCCCGTGTGAAGCAAGAAGTCAACGTTGTTTTACCTGTCACGTACTTAAGTAACCTCACTTCCTTAGTTATTTTAACCCAAACCATGATCTGTTCCTAAACCTAAACGAGTTGTTTCCAGATAGAAGTTTATTTTGAAAAGACTGTTTGCCTGTAACCAGCGGTAATACAGATATATGATCTGAAGCGTTGCCTCATGATGCATCGTGAGGAACGTCCTTGTAATGTGCTATCTACTGTATACGCCTTCCCGTGAGATCAGGTTAACACGACACACCCAGCATCCTCCTGCAGGTCAACTCATTCACTCACTCATTCATTCATTCATTCACTCTTCTAGTTGAGGCTGAGGTTAAATGTGAACTTTCCAGTAGAAACACGGTGTGTTTCATCATGTGAGGGGAAGTTTCCAGCAGAGCAACTCTTATGTCAGCTGACAGCTGACAGCTCCTCTCAATCAATATCATGTGAATATCATGTGAAGGTGATATCAGTACAACTATATGTGCAACAACATAAAACCAAAAGGTTTTCAATTAAATTTAATAAAACTTTATTAGTGCATGAAGACGATTTGATTTTGGGCATATAAGTAAAAACAGAGAGAGGTGTTTAGGACTTTGTTGAGTGAAAGGCCCAGTTGCAATGAAAAAGTAATAAAAGTCATAATGAAGAATTAAAAAAAATTAAAGATAAGAATAAATAACAAATAAAGATAATAATAATAATAATAATAATAATAATAATAATAATAATAATAATAATAATGATAAAATAAGCTACAAATAAGTAGTAAATTAAGATAAAAATAAGATAAAAAATACACAATAAATAAAGACAAAAATAAAATAAAAATAAATAATAAAGTCAAAATAAAGAATAAATAGATAATACATAATAAATACAAATTCGAAAATAGGCTTAAAATAAATAGTAAATAAAGATAAAATAAGCTTAAAAAATAATGAATAAAGATACAAAATAAACTAAAATAAATAATAAATAAAGATAAAACAATAAGATGAAAATAAATAATAAATAAAGATAAAATAAGATAAAATTAAATAATAAAGATAGAAAAAAATTAACTAAAAATAAATATTAAATAAAGACAAAATAAACAATAAATAAATATAAAATATATATGAAATAAGCAGATTATGATCTATTATCATATTCATCATATTTTCATAATTAAAGAATACATTTTCACAATGTGCATTATATTGAGAATAATAGATTAGTTCTCACATTCTTTAGTGTAATTAGTGTACCGATCCCCGGTGATTCAGCTCCACCGCAGCCTGATGCTCCGGATCCAGATCTGTGACCACAAACCGCAACAACATGCACATTTAGGTTCTTTTCTCACTTGAGCAATAAGGTGAGTCTGCTGGCAGTGAGTCAGGGTGGGAATTGGAGTTGAACAAAATGAATAAATAATTAATGTCGATAAAGGTCAACTGAAGGGATGTGAATATGTCTGTAAAATAGAATAGATAATGTGTAAGAGAATGTGTCTAAGTGGATATCTATATGAATGCACGTGTGGATACATTTTGACCAATACCTAAACAACGTTATGGTTTATTTGACCTTTATTTATTGTTTATTTTGTATTAATTTATTTTTTATTTTCAGCTTTTATTTATTATTTATTTGATCAGTTTTACGCCACGCAACAGACTAACGGTAACGGACGCAGTTTGGTTAACCTTAAATAATAATAAAAAATTAAAAATAAAAAAAATTTAAAAAAAAGCAGAACAAGGTGTGTCTGCTGCTGCTGGGGAGGTTCTGGTTTGGGAGTGGCCTGCTGGTTCTGGGCGTTTCTCTCTAAGAGTCTAAGAGTTCAACCTGAACTCAACAACATATAAAGCAGAGCTGTGCGCTACAGGAGACACATCTATCTAAAGAGACTAAACTACTACAACATGTACTCACGAACCAACAGCGTGACTCTGGTCAAGCAGGAGTTCTTCGGCTCCTCCAGAACCTCGACCCGGTCCACGGAGCCGGAGGTCTTCACCTTCGAGCGGGTCCCGACCCAGGCCACCGCGGTGCGCTCCTACGTCCCGATCCGACCCAAGAAGCGCTGCACCCGGGTCATGTACCCGGCCAAGGTCCGCATGCACCTCCCACCGCCGGAGACGAACCGGGCCAAGCGCTGGCTGGTCCTGCTGGTCCTGGTGCTGCTGTGGCAGATCTACACCGAGGAGCCGTGCTTGGAGACGGACTGCGACTACCAGCAGGGTTTCTCCTTCCATTCTGACCAACAGCAGCTCTCAGACCGCAGCGCCGGATCCGAGCTCCTGTCCAGCAACTCCATCCTCCAGAACACCTGCCCAGAAACAGAACCCGGCCAGGAGACCCAGAACCAGGAGACAGAGAGCAGCTTCCAGCAGAGCGCCGGGAAGAGCTACGTGGTGGCTCTGCTGGTCTACCACCGGCTGGGCAAAGACAACTGAACGTCTCGGGACTTGGTTCACCTGGAAAAACCCGCAGAGGGGAAAATGAACCGAGCTGGAGTTGATCCAGAACCAGCTGATCCAGAACCAGCTGATCCAGAACCAGCTGATCCAGAACCAGCTGCTGCTGCTGGAGATCAGTGGTGCGCCATAACACGCGCAGCCGGCCAGAGAGCTCCATGAGCCGGCTGAGAGCGGCCAGCAGGCACCCTCTGAGAGAGGAGAGGAGGAGGACACACTCTGGACACTGAAAGAAAGAAAGACAGACAGAAAGAAAGAAAGAAAGAAAGAAAGAAAGAAAAGAAAAGAAAGAAAGAACATTCTGGACACTTAAAGAAAGAAAGAAAGAAAGAACTGTGAAAACTACAAAAACTTGAACTATAAAGAAAACTTGAACTATATTTATGCGTATTTTACGCACAGACTAACTGCACTCTACCTGCACGTCTAACTGGGTTTAATGGAGACTGTCACTGAAACTGACTCTGTCTGTTGTCTAAATGTCTTATTTAGTTATTTATTCTATTTGCTATTTATTGATGAATTATTTAAATAAAAATGTCTTAAAGAAAGTTCCTGTTTGCTGCCTCTTCACTGAAATGTTTTATCATAATGAATATTGTGTTTATCAGATGATTCTGCAGACTGTGTTGGATCAAAGTACAACATTTTACAGCACTTTAAACTTCAATATTTGACATAATGCAATACTTTTCCAAATCCTCTCAGGCTAAATGATTTTCTGCTATTTGGAATATTCATTTTTGCAAAATATATATCACAGAAACTTTACACTCACCACATACTGTAGATGTTTCTGCAGACTGTATTGGATCATAATCAAGAATGGTTGCAATATTTAATTCCATCTCTAACCTCACAGCTGCAAACTGCATTCAAAAAGAAGCATTGTTATAACTAAAAGGTACCAAACAAGTCTTGTTTTAACACTTTAAACTTTTATATTTGACCTAAGGCAACAATTTTTTAATTCCTCTCAGGTTAAATCATGTTCTGCTATTATTATTATTATTATTATAATTTTTGCAAAATATATCACAGAAACTTTACACTCACCACATACTGTAGATGTTTCTTCAGACTATATTGGATCATAATCAATAATATTTGCAATATTTAATTCCATCTCTAACCTCACAACTGCAAACTGCATTCAAAAATAAGCATTGTTAAACCAAAAGATGTCAAACAAGTCTTGTTTTTACAAAATGTTACAGCACTTTAAACTTAAATATTTTACCTAAGGCAATACTTTTCCAAATCCTCTCAGGCTAAATGATTTTTCTGCTATTTGGAATATTCATTTTTGCAAAATATATATCACAGAAACTTTACACTTAACACATAGATGGCTTGTAACTCAGTGTTGCAAACACTTTTAATGCAGAAACTCAGAAACTTTTTTTTTTCATAATGAATATTGTGTTTATTAGATGTTTCTGCAGACTGTATTGGATCATAATCAAGAATATTTACAATATTTAATTGCATCTCTAACCTTACGGCTGCAAATTGCATAAAAAAAAGCAGCATTTTTAAGTCTTGTTTTTATAACATTTACTACACTTTAAACTTAAATATCTGACCTAAGGCAACAGTTTTCCAAATTCTCTGAGGCTAAATGATTTTCTGCTATTTGGAATATTACTTTTTGCAAAAAGCAGCACAGAAAAAACGGCCTTTACACTTCACACAGATGCTTTTTTCTTCCACAGGTAGCTTGTAACTGAGCTTAGCAAACACTTTTGATGCAGAAACTCTGATTAATTGTTTAAATAGAAATGTCATAATCAAGACCATTAGCAATATTTAATTCCATTTCTAACCTTACAGCTGCAAACTGCTTAAAAAAGCAGCATTTTTATAACTAAAAAGTACGAAACAAGTCTTGTTTTTACACTTTAAACTTTAATATTTGACCTAAGGCAACAATTTTCCAACTTCCCTCAGGCTAAATGATTTTCTGCACACAGATGCTTTTTCTTCCTTGTAACTGAGCTTTGCAAACACTTTGGATGCAGAAACTCTGAGAACACGAGCTGACGACGACACAGAAAGAGAGGAAGGTTCTACATTAATGTACAGACTGATGGAAGTAATGGTATTACTGCATGCAGCAGAGACTGTAGGTACAGTATGGGAGGATATAAAGAGATACAGTAGTTGTGCTCACTTTCGTTTCTTCACTCTCCATCTTGTAATTGCCCCGAGGTCTAAACTATGTGACGGGTGCTGAGTCAGAGCGGAGCTGCTGTTACATCACAGCTTCATGATTCACTCTTTGAGTATCCTTGCAGACGTTCAGTGTAATGATTAATATAGAATAACTCTTCATCACTGCTTGATGCATTACCTCACAGATAGAGCTGTTGTTGTGTTGTTGCTGAGATGAGGTCACGCTGCTGGCTGACGTCCAGCGGCTTCTGGGGGACACCTGTTGATGTTGATGTTGCAGGTTGCCATGCGAGCATCATCGTGTATCATGATCACGTGCAGGTAGGTAAGGTGACAGGTATGACAGGGTGGAAACCTCCAATCTCAGGCTCCCTCCAGCAATGCTCTCTAACCCTCTGAGACCTACAATGGAGCTGTTTTAGTCTTCTTTAGAGGGGTCAGGGGGGGTTTAGGGGGAGATAGCAGGTCAACAGTAGAGGTCACATAGAAGTGGTGAACATCATCTGAAAGCTGGGAACCTGAAGATTAATTTGAGATGCTGCAGATGCTTGTGAGAGTGTATCAGGGTTTAGAACGTGATGATAGAAGTATATGATGTCCATCCCCATGCTCTATTATGTCTCATAAGTAGACACCATTTGTTACACAGATTTGGTGCTAAATTTTACCATTTTTTATCACTGGAGAATTAATAAATATGATCAATTATCCTCCAAAATACCACATTAAGACACCAAGACCTTGAAGAACACCATAGAAAAAGCCATGCTGTGATTTGGGATCAAAAACCTTTTGAGATTTTTTGAGATTTCTGCATTTTTCGGCGACTGGATGGCGAGCACTTGTGTTGTGTAAACTGCTCAGAAACTCCCTTATTGATCAATGTAGCTAGGAAAGCCATCCATCCTCTGAATGCTCTAGGTCTCTAGTCTGATCCATCCATCCTCTGAATGCTCTAGGTCTCTAGTTTGATCCATCCATCCTCTGAATGCTCTAGGTCTCTAGTCTGATCCATCCATCCTCTGAATGCTCTAGGTCTCTAGTCTGATCCATCCATCCTCTGAATGCTCTAGGCCTCTAGTTTGATCCATCCATCCCCTGAATGCTCTAGGTCTCTAGTCTGATCCATCCATCCCCTGAATGCTCTAGGTCTCTAGTTTGATCCATCCATCCCCTGAATGCTCTAGGTCTCTAGTCTGATCCATCCATCCTCTGAATGCTCTAGGTCTCTAGTTTGATCCATCCATCCCCTGAATGCTCTAGGTCTCTAGTCTGATCCATCCATCCTCTGAATGCTCTAGGTCTCTAGTCTGATCCATCCATCCTCTGAATGCTCTAGGTCTCTAGTTTGATCCATCCATCCTCTGAATGCTCTAGGTCTCTAGTTTGTGGCTGTAAAGTTTCATGAGGCTGTGATTATACTAGAGGTCACCACAGGTCATTTTATACAGTGAGGTCAATGAAATGTCTCCTATGGGGACTAACATCATCACACATGAATACAGTTGGGCTCATTGGATCCACCAGAGTCTCAGTTTTACAGTGAAGTCCAATTTATTGAATTCAGAGACTGTTTAGGGACCCCAAACTGCAGAAATATTACCAATACTACCACAAATATATATTATTTTATCTATGTTATATTGAATCACTATATTTTAACTTCAGCACTGTTTTAGGTCTCAGATTCTCTTCTGTTTCTTCTTTTGATAACACATTTTGGAGGAAACCTGACATCTCAGATTTTCATCATTTCACTGTGATTGTTGTTTATATGATAATAAAGAACCTGAAACGTGAACAATGCATTGTAATAATATTCATTACAGGTGTAAATCCTTCAACTAAAAGATAATAAAACATTATTCAGTCTCATTAAAGTGATTAAAAACATGATGTTTGATGTGATGAAAATAAATGTGTGTTGATTCTTTCTGTGAACATGAACTCATTGTGTATTAACCCTCCAGTGATTCTCTAATTTTCTAAAGAAGAAGGAAGAGAAGAAGGAGGTGATTTATGGTACTTTTCCACCGCCGTTGTGGCTGAAACCAGTCGAACTAATGAGGCTCAGGCAGGTTGAGACTGGTCTGGTCTTATTATTCTGTGTTAGGTAACATCTGAACTCTGAGCTGCTGCTGCTCATCAAACTGGAAAGATGTTTGTTAACTCGTCATTAAACCAGTTTACAGAATATGAGCTTTGAAACATAGTTCACTCTGGTGTTAATCAGACAAATCTTCTGTCTCTTTGAATAAAGACTCATCGGATTAATTTACTGTATAATCATTTATACTTCCTATTGGACAACATCTAAAACTTTATATTAAATAAATAAACTGGGTATCACTGTAAAGCTGAGACTCTTGTTGATCCAATGAGCCCAACTGTGTGATCATGTGTGATGTTGTTAGTCCCCAAATCTCCAAATGTTAAACGTTTTTGATCCCAAATCACAGCATGGCTTTTTCTATGGTGTTCCTCAAGGTCTTGGTGTCTTAATGTGGTATTTTGGAGGGATTATTGATCATTTTGATCAATTCTCCACTGGTAAAAAATGGTTAAATTTAGCACCAAATCTGTGTAACAAATGGTATCAACTTATGAGACATAATAGAGAATGATGATGACCATCATACTATCATCATGTTATAAACCCTGATACACTTTCACAAGCATCTGCTGCATCTCAAATTAATCTTCAGGTTCCCAGCTTTCAGATGATGAACACCACTTCTATGTGACCTCTACTGTTGACCTGCTATCTCCCCCTAAAGACCCCCTGGACTCCCCTAAAGAAGACTAAAACTGGTCTGTTGTGGGTCTCAGGAAAAGTAGATGAAAACGTCATTAAGCCTCCGAAACTCCTTCCTTCATCTCTGCATTTATGCATTCTTATTTTTTCTTGGGGTTTTCTGCAGGTTACTATATATGATGGAGTATTACGACCACTGTTAGAACAAAAAGCATCTCAGTTATGAGAATTAAGTCGTAATATTAAGAGGAAAAAGTTGAGTATAGTTGTTGCCATCGTTGAAATTAAACAGTAATTTATTCACTTCTCCTTCTTTAATATCATCATCTAGTTTTTATTAATCAAACTGATAGGTTTCCTCAAAGGTTGTGTTTAGTTTTTTACTTCATTATCATCTCTCTTTTGGAGAAAATAAAAGCATAAAAATCTCTAAATATATCATTTACATATATCTTTCTTCTTAGTTTCTTGTGATCGTGTGTGTTTGTTGTTGGTTCAACATCACGTATCACCAAAACTCTGGAAACAGTTTCACGCTGTGTGTGTTTGTGTTGGACACCACCCAGAGGATTGTGGGTATTCCCAGCCAAGGTCAGACAAACAGAGTGTACTCACCACACTATTATTTACATGAGAGCTGTTATCTGCACCGCCGACCACACCGATAGCACTCTGACTTATCACACAGTCTGCTGTTTACTCTCCACTCTGAGAGTCACTGAGAGCTGCTACAGGAAGGAAATCCACCTGAGCTGGATGATGATGGTTAGAAAGTTAATGGGATAATAACGCAAATTCATTTTAACGCCACTAATTTCTTTAACACATTAACACGAGCTAGAGTGAAGATCCTGGTATCATATGAAACTAGAAAACCTGATGAATCCATCGGTACCAACCATGACATACTAGCTAGACTAAATGTTGGCGAGGAAAAACTGTCATGTCCATGACCTCTGACCTCCAGATCAGTGAATGTAAATGGGTTCTATGGGTACCCACGAGTCTCCCCTTTACAGACATGCCCACTTTATGATAATCACATGCAGTTTGGGGCAAGTCATAGTCAAGTCAGCACACTGACAGCTGTTGTTGCCTGTTGGGCTGCAGTTTGCCATGTTATGATGTGAGCATATTGTTTTATGCTAAATGCAGTACCTGTGAGGGTTTCTGGATCAATATCTGTCATTGTCAAGTAGACATGAGGAAATGTCTTATATATTGTTTTTTGTCCGTTTCCCTCTTGGTGGTACAGTTTGAACGGGTAAAAAATGTGCAATTAATTTGCAATTAATCATGATTAAATATTCTAATCGATTGACAGCCCTTAAAGAAACAACAACAGATTATTATTATTATTTTTATTTTAGGAAAGCTACAGTTAATTTGCATATTGTGTAAAACTAAAGCAGACATGAGGAAGCGTGTGTCTGTTCACTGGTATCAATTGCACAACAGGTTTCACAAGTCGGTTATCACATCTTTACACCATGCGGAAACAAAATATTCAATTAGAATAATCCAGCGTTGGTTGCAAAATGATTTTTAACTGTGATTACTACAGTATGTAGTAAACAGGTGAGAAGATCCTTTAAACATCACAACATGCAGCTGTGTGTTTTATCATCGTGACCCACTGCTATTGTTGTTGTTGTTCTTCATGTTGTTCCATTGACTCGCTCTGTCTGACTAACAGGACGGATCGGCTGAGGTTCAACCACAGCCTGATAACACAAACACACACACACACACACACACGCACACACACACAAACACACACACACACACACACAAACACTCACGCACACACACAGTCACACACACACACACACACACACACACACACACACACACACACAAACACACACACACACACACAAACACTCACACACACACACACACACACACACACACAGTCACACACACACACTCCTACACGTGTTATAACTGTGTAGTAAAACTGGAGAAGCAGCTGCAGTGACTTTAAGTGTTTGTATTAAAGGAAATCTTTAACGTATTAATGTGTGTGAGTGAGTGCAACATTAAAGCAAGAGGTGACCTCACCAAGCAGCTGATAAGAAGTTGTGGTCGCCGTCCGCCGCCGCCCACACACACACACACACACACACACACACAGACACACACACACACACACACCCCAGAAACCTCAGTGGAAACTCTCCGCTCACCTTCATTGCGTGAACTCTTTATACACAACAAGCAGTTACTCTAAACACACTTAATCCATATTATTCATCCTGGTAAACACACACACACACACACACGCACAAGTACCGTGACGTCACCCATTGGTTTGTGGACTGTCGAGTTTGGCATTTTGGCCGTCATCTTGGTGTTTTTTTGCCGTCCCCATCTTGGTTTTTGCTCGCTATCTTGGTGGCTTTTGGCAATCGCTATCTCAGTATTATTTTGGCCGTTGCCATCTCTGTGGTTTTTGTCCGTCGTCAACTTGGTGTTTGGGCATCATCTTTGTGTTTTTTAGCTGTCACCATTTGGTTTTTGGCCGTTGCCATCTCGTGGTTTTTGGCCGGCGCCATCTTGTTTTTTTGCAACCAGAAGTGACGAGAGGGTGGAGCTAAGTACAACCGAACGCTGAATAAGACATTTTCAGGTAACCAAAAAGTTACAATAAACTTTCATGAACTGGAAACACTGTCACCGTATGGCGCTGTATCCAGATGCCTTCAGACTTTTTGTTGACCGGACTGAGTTGTTTTCTGTGTTTTGGGTTTTCTGTACGTCCTGGTTTTTCCTCCTGTGTTCCTGTACTGGCTTTCCCTCCTTTGCCCATCTACTGCTCTGAATCAGCCTCATTAGTTCTTCCCAACCAATCAGCTCCCTGCCCGTTTAATCACCTCATTCCCCTCACCTGAGCTTCTCCGCCCATCTCTCCACCTGCACTCCATCCTCTCGTCAGATCAGTTTGTATTTAAGTCCTGGATTTCTCTTCAGTCTTTATTAGATTCTTTAATTTGCCATGAGAGTTTCTGTTCTGCTTTGCCTGCATTGGAGATTTAATTAAAGTTTCTCCAAGTTCCTGTTGTCTGATCCTGTTGTGATCTCACCTGCTCCACTCTGCCTGACAAACACACTGTTAAAGGGTTAAAGTTGTAAGACGAAAACATGGCCAGACCAGACAATGCCGTGGTAGCGACGTATATCTTACTTTTAGTTTCAAACACTGCCAGCAAAACAGACAGATACTCTCCTCCCCAGAGCCACATGAGTCTGTTCTTTTCAGAAAATAAGACAGATTTGGTAGTTCAAGCAGACTTTTGTATGATGACACAAACCTGCTGTGTTTTTCTTTTTATTCTGCTTTTCTCTGTTGAATCAGTTCACTATTTGTTGCTGCAACAACCCTTTATTATTCTGCACTGGATCACTGCAGTTTCTTCCTATTTTAGCCACTTTGCTGACTCCGTAAACATGGCTACAGTCCTAAAATGTTAATCTGTTGCAGGCAAAATAAAGACTGAAAGAGTGATCCTAAAGAAAAGCAAAGAAGTGAACTTGATCAGGGGTAAAGAGGACAAAGAGAAGGTTTTCCTCTCCCCACACCTCCTCCTTTTCTTTCTCTACATACCAACACAGTGAGTCATCTCTGGCAGGAAGCATCGAGGAGACGAAGGGAGGGACGCTGGAGGACTGAAATCTGAGAGAGAAGAAGAAGAAGGAGGAGGGTGGGGGGACAAACAGTGAGGAAAGAGAGAAAGAGAGGAAGAGAGGAAGGAGGGTATTTGACGGGATATTCCCCGGTTGCATCAGACAGGAAACAGAACAAAATCAAGTCACGAATTCCCAAGAAACAGAAACAATCAATGACGTTTAAACCTGAGTGTTCTTCACTGAAGCAGCAAATCCACCATGATCCAGCGGTGATGTCTCATTATGATAACATCTGTTAAAAGTCCTGAATCATACTTCTAGTTGAAAAAGACTTTCACAACTCCAGCAGCATGAAGAATGGTTCCTCTGAGGCCGAGGGAAGTTTCATGTTCTTGGAAAGTTCTGGAGGAGCCAAAAAACTGTGAATGAAATGAACCTTTACTGATAGTGACAAACAGAGATACCAGAATCCCTCAGAGAGTGTGTTTGATCAAATAACTGGCTGTCACCATCTTGGTGGTTTATGGCCGTCACCATCTTTGTTTTTGTCCGTCGCCATCTTTGTTTTTGGCCGTCATCATCTTGGTGGTTTATGGCCGTCACCATCTTGGATTTTTGCCGTCGCCATCTTGGTTGTTGGCCGTCACCATCTTGGATTTTTGCCGTCGCCATCTTGGTTTTTGGCCGTCACCATCTTGGTTTTTGGCCGTCGCCATCTTGGTTTTTAGCCGTCATCATCTTGGTTTTTGGTAGTCGCCATCTTGGTTTTTGGCCGTCACCATCTTGGTTTTTGGCCGTCACCATCTTGGTTTTTGTCCGTCGCCATCTTGGTTTTTGTCCGTCGCCATCTTGGATTTTTGGCCGTCATCATCTTGGTTTTTGGTAGTCACCATCTTGGTTTTTGGCCCATCGCCATCTTGGTTTTTGGCCGTCACCATCTTGGTTTTTTGGCCCGTCGCCATCTTGGTTTTTGGCCGTCACCATCTTGGTTTTTTGGCCCGTCACCATCTTGGTTTTTGGCCGTCACCATCTTGGTTTTTTGGCCCGTCGCCATCTTGGTTTTTGGCCCATCGCCATCTTGGTTTTTGGCCGTCACCATCTTGGTTTTTGTCCATCATCATCTTGGTGGTTTTTGGTCGTCACCATCTTTGTTTTTTGCCGTCACCATCTTTGTTTTTTGCCGCCACCATGTTAGTTTTTGGCCGTCATCATCTTGGTGGTTCTTGGCTAAAGTAAAGGTAGGGTGGGTGGATGAGTCAACATATATCGTCATTGGTGTCTTTTAACCTGCACCGTGATCTTTTACAAACTGTAATCAAGCAGCTTGTTAAGTGCCTAAACCTGACCAACCCTTAACCACTAGAAGCAGATCAGGAAGCAATCACATCGTCTCGGAAGGTCATTACGATGTTAAATATTTAGATGTTTCAACTAAATGCTAATTGAAGTGACAGATCAGAACTGAATGTTCACTATGTGGCTGCTATGTGGGAAATAAATGAGCAGCATTGCAGACATACCTGGAAAGAGATCAAATATGTGGCGGCAAAGTGTCTGAGTGCTATATTTACCACCCGGGTTTCTGTTTGGCTTCGGCCGAACTTTGTGACTTCAGGTGCCAGATACAAGTTATTTCTGTTCTTTACTTGTTTGTGGTTGCGTCTTAATTATTTCTCCACTACATCAGGGAGACACTCTACATTGTTTAATTCTGGATTGAAAGTTATGGAGGACAGAACCTGCCAAAATAAATTAAAAATAAATGAATCAATAAATAAATGTGACATAAATTAATATTTATGTTTTAATTTGCTTCTTTATTTATTTATTTTTATTAATTTATTTTTGTATTTATTTTTATATATTTGACATGTATTTTTAAATTTGTGTATGCATTTATGTATTGATGCATAAAGAAATGTAAAAGGAAATGTATAAAGAAAAGAATACAGAAATAAATAAGTTTTGGGAAATAAATAAGGGGTGACATGCAAAGGGAAAACCATAAATAAATAAGTAAGTAAGTAAACAAATAAATAAATACACACATTCAAAAGTAAATAAAGAATAATAAAAAAAATGCAAAAATAAATAAATTAATAAAAAATAAATAATAAATGCAAATATATGGGGAAAGGGAAGGGATTGGACTGTTTATTAACATTATTATTTGTAATAGTAGTAGTAGTACTATGGACGACGGAACCTGCCAAAATAAAAATAAATGAATATATAAATAAATGACTCGATAAATAAATAAATTTGTCATTAAATGCAGCAAAAATAATATTTGAAATAAATGTAGCCATTAATTAATTGATAAAATGTGACATAAATTAATATTTCTGTTTTAATTTGCTTCTTTATTTATTTATCTTTGTATTAATTCCATTATTTATTTACTCTTCTGGTTAATTTTCCTTTTTATTTAATTATGTATTTATTTATTTATTTTTATTTTTTAAATGTATTTACTTATTTATTTTTGCATTAGTATTCATTTATTCATTTATTTTTTTATTTTTTTATTTATTTTAAAATGTGTGTATTTATTTTTTATTTTTTCTAATTCCCTTGTTTATTTTTAAGAACATTTCCTGACCAATTCATGAATTGTTGTGTGACTGGGCGGGAAAATGTGTAGTTACTTGTGTTTTATGCAGCGGTTCTTCCTCATGTTTGGTTGGTGAGTAACCAAACCTTTTAATACATTAATGAGTTATGTTTAAATCTGCAGGGCTCATTTTGCCTCAGAGCTACAGAAATAAAAGGATTTGAAGTATTTGAAACATTTAAAGTATTTGTATAGCGGGGAACTCCCCGGGGCTCGGCTGCATTCAGGTGCACACTCATACATCCGACACCTGTAAAGTCAACTGTTACTAATCTGAGCTGTTTCCCACCCCTCCCACTGATCACCTGTGTGGTCCGCCGCCAGCGCTCATCTGTAACACCACCGTTACACATGCCGAACATACCGGACGAGGCACAGACGCTGGAACACCCTGCGACCATGACAGCGGATAACAAACAAAAGAAGGTGCAGCCTGATGTCACTGAACACATCACCTGCTGCTGTTAAAGGACCACAGCGACTCCTCTTGACCAGAACGGAGAGATCCAGGTCAGGACGGGTGTGGCTTTAATCTGATACCACACTCACCTGAGGTCATGAAACGAAAGGTCACACGTTAAACTTCAAATATGTAGTGAAATGCTTTCAGGTTATTTTTGTCCTGGCTTGATACCAGGTAAGAGGATCAGTACATCCAACATGTGGAGGGAAACCTGAACCTCCAGGTTCTGTTCCAGAAGCAACAAATCTTCATTCAAGATCAACGCAGCAAATAATGAAACATCCAGCCTCAACAGCAGGTCACGAGTAGGGAGGTTCATTATAGGAATGTTCATAATTAACCGTTTAACCGTTAACCGACATTAAGCATTTTAACCGATTAACGCTATCGGTTAAAAGCTTCAATCGTCCACCTCCCTCCAGCTTCTGAGCAGCACATGAACGTCACATTTCTTACACACTTCTTAACACTGAGTTGAGTGTTACAAAGTTCTACACAGAAACACTCTTACTCAACCTCTTCATGTCTTTATCTCTCGGTAGCTTACAGACACACCTGTGGAGGAATTCAGTTGAATGTTCGGTGATGAAACAGGATTTCTCTGCTGTGATGCAACACAGTTTAGAAACAAAGAGTTTAATTCAACATCCGTTTATTCAGCCGGACTCCAGGAAGCAGCTCTGACTTTAACACAAAAGTTATAATACTCAATGTTTCTCACTTCTTTACTTCTCTCTTCACTTTAGTGGCGCTTTAACAAGATCAACATCTAGGCGGGTATCTTAAAAAACACTTCCTGATTGTAGGGGGAGGGATTGGACTGTTTAGTTACAGTAATATTACAAAATAAATTAATAAATAAATACATGACTTGATAAATAAATGTCATTAAATGTAGCAAAAATTATATTAAAAATAAATGTAGTCATTAATTAATTGATAAAATGTGACATACATTTATATTTCTTTTTTAATTTGCTTCTTAATTTATTTATCTTTATATTAATTCCCTTATTTATTTACTCTGCTATTTAATTTTCCCTTTTATTTATTTATACATGTTTTTATTAATTTTTATATTAGTTTATTTATTTATTGTTGCATTTATTTATTTTATATATTTTATTTCTTTTTCTTTTTCTTTTTTCTTTTTTTATTATATTTTTGCATTTATGTTTTATTTATTTTACATCTATTTTTAAATGTGTGTATTTGTTTATGTATTGATGCATAAAAAAATTTAAAAAATATGTAAAGAAATAAATAAGTTTTGAGAAATAAATAAAGGGTGAACTAAATAAATAAATACACATTTAATAGTAAATGTAAAATTAATAAAAAAAATAACAAAAATAAAAAAATTAAATAAATGTAAATATAAGTTAATAAATGTAAAAATAATAAAACATGTACACATAAATAAATAAGAGTGAAAATTAAACAGAAGAGTAAATAAATAAGGGAATTAGTGAAATATTTATTCATTTATTTTTTATTTTGGCTGCTTCCGTCCTCCATATAGTAGTAGTTGCTCTTCGTGTTGTAATATTAATAATATTAGGCCGTTTATAAGGATACGTTGCAATGTAATTAACACTGAAATTAGAATCACAATTTACTTTTTTAATTTACTTTTTAGATTCACACTTCCTGGAAAATGACACGCCGTTTCATTAAATCACTTCCTCGTCTTCGAGCTCCGCAGGAACGTCCGGAATGTCGGCTGAAAATCGGAGAGACGTTGAGACACGTGCAGCACCGTGACATCACACCTTCAGCAGTCAGACGGAGGATTTAAACGAGAGTGAGTGGGAGAGTGATCATCTGCTGGAAAACTACAGGAAGACGACAGGAAGTTCAAAAGGTTCAAATCTGAACATCTAGCGGGGGAACAAATAAAGTTTATTAATTTAATTCAAATTAAAATAATAACATTTAATGTGCCACAAATCTAAGTTCAAAACTGGTTTCCTTATATTTTTATTTCAGTAGAAATCACCTCATCACATTTATACTTAATAAATTACATTAAATCCACAGAAACACTTCATTTAAATCAGGATACAAGTTGTACAAGTTGATATTACAGTTTAGTAAAACTGGATTTTTTGGTGTTGCCCAGCCGGCTGGCAGCAGATCCGTTTAATTAACGTCAGAGGCGTCATTAAAGTGTTGAAATGTGAAACCGGGAGAGGAAACGAGCACAAGCTGAGACACATCTGAGGCTCCGGTTCAATAAACCTGTTAGAAGAGACGTTTTATATCAACCGGTGTAATATTCTTCTCTCCGCTTGTTTCATTCAGACTCGTTAGAATAATGTGGGAATCTGAGGTCAGAGGTCGAAGGTCAGGTGGTGTTCAAAGTGTGGTCTGGGGACTCCCAGGGGTCCTTGGGGGCGTCACCATGCAGACGATGGACATACTGTAAACCAAGATTGCGACAGCCAGTGGGTCCCCAGCATCCATAACTAACACAATGACAGAATGTGTGACTGTTTAGGTCATGAGTTTCATACACTTTATGTATAAAACATCTAAAAGCAAAAAATCCTGGAACAAAATCTCATGAAATGGGGCTCTAATTTATGTTTATTTAGGGCTCGTTGCCTTGAAAAGGTTTGGGAACCACCGAGCTACAGAACAGAAGCTCTGGGCTGTGTTCAGATAATCAAAAATATGACGTCTTATTTCCTATTTCCTAACCACGTCTCCTTGACCTTGATGGAAAACATCATGAGGTCAAGGAAAGATGTGAAGGAGAATTCAGAAGGACTTATGAAAAGACAATCGTGGTGTTAAGAGAATCTGACTGCACTGCTAGAGTAAAGCTACAGGTATCATATGAAACTACAAAACCTGATGAATCCATCGGTACCAACCATGACATACCAGCTTGTTGTGAAGGAGGTTAAATAACGCTCCAAAGTTGGGCTACATTTTAGCGAGGTAAAACTGTCATGGCCATTTTCAAAGGGGTCCCTTGACCTCTGACCTCCAGATATGTGGATAAAAAATGATCTGTGGTGACCTCTAGGATAATCACAGCCTTATGAAACTTTACAGCCACAAACTAGAGACCTAGAGCATTCAGAGGATGGATGGATCAAACTAGAGACCTAGAGCATTCAGAGGATGGATGGATCAGACTAGAGACCTAGAGCATTCAGAGGATGGATGGATCAGACTAGAGACCTAGAGCATTCAGAGGATGGATAGATCAGACTAGAGACCTAGAGCATTCAGAGGATGGATGGATCAGACTAGAGACCTAGAGCATTCAGAGGATGGATAGATCAGACTAGAGACCTAGAGCATTCAGAGGATGGATGGATCAGACTAGAGACCTAGAGCATTCAGAGGATGGATGGATCAGACTAGAGACCTAGAGCATTCAGAGGATGGATGGATCAGACTAGAGACCCAGAGCATTCAGAGTGCTCGCCTTCCAATCGCTGAAAAATGCAGAAATCTCAAAATGTCAAAAGTTTTTGATCCCAATCACAGCATGTCTTTTTCTCTGGTGTTCCTCAAGGTCTTGGTGTCTTAATGTGGTATTCTGGAGGGATTATTGATCATATTTATTAATTCTCCAGTGGTAAAAAAAAATGTTAAATTGAGCACCAAATCTGTGTAACAAATGGTGTCAACTCATGAGACATAACAGAGCATGAGGATGACCATCATATACTTGTCATATATCATGTGTTTCTGTTGTCATGGTTGTCAGCTGATTCAGTCAAACAGGATGAATGAATGAATGAACGTGTGACATTAGCCAGCTGGAATGTGTGATATTGTCTCTCCTCCTCCTCCTCCGCACTCGGCCTCTCTCTTTCTGAATGAATCATAAAGTGTTTGTGTAAATGTTGATAACAACTCTCTGTGAGGAAACATCAGACAGTCTCGAGTTTCTCTCTCCTGATAACCCAAAAATAAACTCCTCCTCGTCTTCCTCGTCCTCCTCATCTTCCTCGTCCTCCTCGTCCTCCTCCACGTTGGATAACGACCATTATCTGGAGACGTGGTGATTAAACACAGGCGCTGTAGAAATGTGTTTTTTTTTGGAGCAAAGGTGGATCATTTTAGATGAATCTGGAAAAAGCAGAGATGGGTACCCAAAGTGTGACAAACGGGTTTTCTACCTACTGATATCCACTACAGGAGGCTATGTGCACACAATGGAGCCTTTGGCCATGACCATTACCCTGAGCGTCATCACATTCTACCATTGTGCTCAGTAGAACATCAATAAAAACACAACTAAGTTGTCTAATTTTTGCAGCCAGCATGAAACTGCTGCAGTAAAAAAGAGGAATTCCTCCGGCAGTGTGTCTGCAGAGGATCAGAGGAGTTTTGTTAAGAGGCTGAATGAGAGGAAGAGGAGGATGAGGATGAGGAGGAGTAAAGTGGTGATGAAATGAAGGAGTGATGAGGTCTCTGTTTACAGTGTGTGGAGGACGGAGCTGCTCTCACAGCCTCATTTGGGAACGTTTACATGAATGTTTGGGCGGTGAGATGAAGCTGCTGTTACTATCAGCTGTTTGACTTCTTCTTCTGCTCCCTATAGACGACCTGCACCAGTCTCTGTCTTATACTGTTGCTGTTGTTGTTTGTCTTTATCCACTTTGTGATGGATCACATCGTCCTCAGACGCCTCTGACTAACGCTTGTTTAAAGCTCTACATGCAACAAAGGTCCAAATTAGTTGATGTTGTGGTGATAAGTCGTTTAACCTCGAGGTCACAAGAGAGGAAAACGCTGCTGTAAAACCGTAAGACGGGAAAATCAACCAGCGTGCAACAGTGTTACATCATTTCAAGGTAAATCCTGTAAATAGAACGGCTTCAGAGTAGATTTAAGTTGTATTTTGTCTGGTTTTATAAATGCTAGAAGAGCTGCCAGGTTTTGTTTAAACAAATTTAAAAGTTTCCGACAGATGCCAATCTAACATCTATCTGTGTTTTGTTGTGTTTTAATATTTCACTGACTGTAAAAAAGTACATGTGGTCAGTGTTGTGACACTTGGAGGTCGAGAGGTCAGTGAATGTCTCTGTGTGTCAGCAGGATGAACTTCACTGTGAGTAACGTTGGGCTTTTATCATGACATCACTTCCTCTTTATGACTACGCTCCATGATACTGTATATGAGTTAAAGGTCAAAGAGGACACTGCTTAGTGCAGTTGAATTTGTTTTATAACGTATTTCATTTAGAGGGCTGAAAATAAAGGTTTTATTAAAATGCAAACATTTCACCGCAGTATGAATGCTCTGTGTCGTTCAGTCCACCAATTTGGTCCAGACTTATCTCAACAAATGTGGATTGCTGTGACATTTTGTACAGACATTCATGTTCCTCACCGAGACGACGCCGGCCAAAAATCACCAAGATGGTTAAAGACAAAAACCAAGATGGAGACGGGCAAAATGCCAAACTGGAGGCTTCAAACAGCAGTCCACAAACCAACGGGTGACTGCTTGTTGTGTATGAAGAGCCGTCACGCGATGAAGCTGAGCGGAGAGTTTCCACTGAGGTTTCTGTTGTGTGCGTGTGTGTGGTTGTGTGTGTGAGTGTGTGTGTGTGCGTGTGTGTGGTTGTGTGTGTGAGTGTGTGTGTGTGCGTGTGTGTGGTTG
Organism: Sebastes umbrosus; assembly: GCF_015220745.1. Lineage (NCBI taxonomy): Eukaryota > Metazoa > Chordata > Actinopteri > Perciformes > Sebastidae > Sebastes > Sebastes umbrosus. The sequence goes on along the minus strand of NC_051276.1, from coordinate 35,218,551 downwards.
TGTGTGAGTGTGTGTGTGTGTGTGTGTGTGTGTGTGTGTGTGGTTGTGTGTGAGCGTGTGTGTGTGTGTGGTGCGGGGGGGAAACCGTCTTTGTTTTAGTGTACACAGTTCCACGGTACAGAGGACTCCTACGTCAACACTGGATGGATGAGAGGAGCTGCAGGCAGGAAGTGATGTCATATGACGGATGATGAAACTGGTTTGAAGGAGAAGAAGAGAAGACAGAGAAACAGCTCTCTCTGATGGAGGAGGTCATCGGCTGCAGCCACGTTTCATCACTGATACTCTTCTAATGTTGGGAAGGAAAGAGGGTGAGAACAAGAGGAACAGGTAGAGGAACAGAAGAAGAGGAAGAGGAAGAGGAAGAGGGAAGCTGAGAATGAACCATGAAAAGAAAGAGAAATAAAGGAATCTGCAGGATGAGATGAGATCTCTCCTCAGAGGAAGAAGTGATCACACTGAAGCGTGATATGAAGAGAAAGGAAAGCACTTCATCTTCATCACTTCACTTAACGCTCACTGAGGGAAGAGAGAAGACAGAAAACAGAACGTTTTATTTTGAAACTCTGCTGCCCCCTGCTGTCCTCTGTCCTGATCAGCACCGCTTCAAACTCCTCAAACTCCTCACACAGAAATACAGAAAGAAGTGTGTTGTGAGGAAAGTGAGCGAGACTCTAACAGATCATCAATTAATTAATCAATCAGTCAGTTAGTTTACATTTAAAGGACAACCGTCCATCCTGTTACATCTTCCTCCTCCTCCTCCTCCTCCTCCTCCTGTTCCTCCTCCTCTTCCCCTTCCCTCCTCCTCCTCCTCTTCCTCCTCCTCTTCCTCTTCCCCTTCCCCCCTCCTCTTCCTCCTCCTCTTCCTCCTTCTCTTCCTCTTCCTCCTCTTCCTCCTCCTCCTCCTCCTCCTCCTCCTCCTCTTCCCCTTCCCCCCTCCTCTTCCTCCTCCTCCTCCTCTTCCTCCTTCTCTTCCTCTTCCTCCTCCTCCTCTTCCTCCTCCTCTTCCTCTTCCTCTTCCCCTTCCCCCCTCCTCTTCCTCCTCCTCCTCCTCCTCCTCCTCTTCCTCCTCCTCTTCCTCTTCCTCTTCCCCTTCCCCCCTCCTCTTCGTCCTCCTCCTCCTCTTTCTCCTCCTCCTCCTCCTCTTCCCCTTCCCCCCTCCTCTTCCTCCTCCTCCTCCTCTTCCCCTTCCTCCTCCTCCTCCTCTTCCTCCTCCTCCTCCTCTTCCTCCTCCTCTTCCTCCTCCTCCTCCTCCTCTTCCTCCTCCTCCTCCTCTTCCTCCTCTTCCTCCTCCTCCTCCTCCTCCTCTTCCTCCTCCTCTTCCTCCTCCTCCTCTACCTCTTCCTCCTCCTCCTCCTCCTCCTCTTCCTCCTCCTCCTCTTCCTCCTCCTCTTCCTCCTCCTCCTCCTCTTCCTCCTTCTCTTCCTCTTCCTCTTCCCCTTCACCCCTCCTCCTCCTCCTCCTCCTCCTCCTCTTCTTCCTCCTCCTCTTCCTCCTCCTCCTCCTCTTCCTCCTCTTCCTCCTCCTCTTCCTCCTCCTCCTCTTCCTCCTCCTCTTCCTCTTCCTCTTCCTCTTCCTCCTCTTCCTCCTCCTCTTCCTCCTCTTCCTCCTCCTCCTCCTCTTCCTCTTCCTCTTCCTCTTCCTCCTCTTCCTCCTCCTCTTCCTCCTCCTCCTCCTCGGAAACAGGATGTGATGTAAATACACAGTAACTTTTTTTCCTCGGAGTTCAGCAGCTCTTCTTCTTCTTCTTCTTCTTCTTCCACTTTTTTGAAGGAAAACTAGCAGCAGGAGAAACAAAAGAAGAAGTGGATCCAGTCGGACGGTGATCCAGCAGCAGGATTACACTTTGATCCACTATGATCCTGGTCTGATCCTCTGAGCTCCGAACCACCGAACCGACCGAACCGCCGGACCGGAGCCCGACCAACGCGGATCAGACCGGAGAGAAGGAGCCTCGCTGCTGCTGTGGATCCGGAGGGAACCCGCGGACAGGTAATCAGCTGACAGCTTATCTATCGATCAGCTGAGAGTTTATGTATTGATTAGCTGACTAGTTCATCTATTGATCAGCTGACAGCTTCATGTATTGATCAGCTGAGAGTTTATGTATTGATCAGCTGATAGTTTATGTATCGATCAGCTGAGAGTTTATGTATTGATCTGAGTTAGATGTGAAGTAAAGAGAGTTGAAGCTGCTGCAGGACCAGCTGAGCTGAGATCAGTTCTGCTGCTCACTGAGGCCTAAATGTGACATCTGACATCTTTGTTATGTGGAGAAGAACTGATCCAGCATCAGTGCTCACATTCAACTCCAACACTTTCTCATTTATATCTAAGAGATTTAGAAAAAACATGCTGGATATGATGAGTTTATGATAAAGAGCAGCCATGTATTCCAGTTTGGATCAAGCCCTGTAGGGGGCTAGAAGGAGAGGTCCTCCTAGATACATGAAGAATAGCTCCACAACTAGCAGGTCTACCTGCATGATCTTGGTCTCTATGGATAGGTCAGACCTCAGAGGATTCATCCCCAGTGATGTGTTACTCTGCCTGAGTACAACTGTGATGAACTAAAGGAAAGAATGTACATTTAGACAGTGGATAACAGCATTATAGCAATGATGCTGTGCACAGAGACGCCACTGAATTCATTCAGCAGCTCCTCGACTACAACTGAGCCAAAGCAGATATAAATAACACAAAGCACATAGATTCTATAAAGGTTTTAGTCAGGATAGGACCAGGAGGACTCTCCATCTGGCACACCTGGATACCTCAAAGTGTGCCAAATGGGTTTTCTACCTCCTGAAAGGGAATCTGGCTCTAAAATATTCCTGATATCCTCTACAGGAGGCTATGAGACCACAATGGAGACTTTAACCATGACATTTACCCTGAGCATCATCACATTCTACCATTGTGCATCATCACATTCTACCATTGAGCATCATCACATTCTACCATTGAGCATCATCACATTCTACCATTGAGCATCATCACATTCTACCATTGAGCATCATCACATTCTACCATTGAGCATCATCACATTCTACCACTGTGCTCAGTAGAAAATCAATAAAATTGTATAATTTTGACTCCAGATGGAGTAGTTTTATTATTATAATGAAATATGATAGAGTAGATAATAACAAATGAGATCAATAACAATGTAAATAAGGTAACAAAACAAGAATCCAAAGTCAAGTATAAAAGTATTATAAAGTAAAAATACAATTTCTCGTGCGTTGATGTTGTCACTAAAATATTGAAATCGTTGTCAAACAAACATCGTTTGAACTGAATCCTCTCTGAGTGTTGTTTAAGTGGCGTTACGGCCTCGTCTTTTAGAAACTATTCAGAACAAAGACCATCAAAGTATTTTATGGAGTTTTTAAAGGTTTTAACACACAGCTCAGCCGAACCCGGTACCGGGTCCGTCGGGTAGAAGAGTTTAAGACATAAAAGAGTCTGTACAGGAATATAACTGCATTTCTCCCTGTCTCGCACCGCACCGTCGGGGAGGTGGAGCGTGAGGACCTGAAAGGTGGTGACGAGAGGTTAACGTCACGCTACCGTAAAGTGGTACGTTGCCGTTGTATCGGAGCCGTTTTGCGAATACAAGTACATGAGCACAGTATCGGACCCGATACCCGATACTGGTATCGGGTATCGGGTCATCCCTAATTTAACCTTTATTTAACCAGGGCAGTCTCACTGAGGTTAGAAAATCTGTTCTTCAAGACGCCGAGACAGCAGCAGCGACGGGGTGTTTCATACGATACAAACACATTTAAAACACATAAAACAAGCAGACAGACAAGAAATAGAAATAGAAATAGAAATAGAAATAGTAGACTCGTATCTATTGATAATAATGAGTCCATTAATGTCTCTCTGTGTTTCCTCTGTCGACTTCCCAAAGGAACCAATGTTGTCCTCCTCCGGGTTTTAAAGTGTGCCTGTAGTCAGTTTAAACTCCGCTCAGGTTAGTTTCACCTGTCAGCATCAGTGCTGTTGCTATGGTTACCCACAGCAAGGTGTACTGTAGCTGGAGCACTGATGTAGAGTCAGTTTAGGGCCGAGATGATGTTTGGTTTGTAAGTCTGCAGTCTTCAGTGTTATCATACGCTCTCTGTATGTGTGTTGCCTCCTCTCCACCTCCTGTGAGGTGAGTCAGGGATCATGTTTGAGTTATTTTTATGCTCAGCTCCGTTTACACGACGGACGAACTGACGGCTGAGCTTCAGCCCTTTAAACCAGGGCTGTCGAGGTTAACGCAAAGGAGGTTAAAGAACGCTCCAAACTTACTCTAAATGTTGGAGAGGAAAAACTGTCATGTCCATTTTCAAAGGGGTCCGTTGACCTCTGACCTCCAGATCAGTGAATGTAAATGGGTTCTATGGGTACCCACGAGTCTCCCCTTTACAGACATGCCCACTTTATGATCATCACATGCAGTTTGGGGCAAGTCATAGTCAAGTCAGCACACTGACACACTGACAGATGTTGTTGCCTGTTGGGCTGCAGTTTGCCATGTTATGATTTGAGCATATTGTTTTATGCTAAATGCAGTACCTGTGAGGGTTTCTGGATCAATATCTGTCATTGATTTGTGTTAATTGATTTACAATAATAAATATATACATACATTTACATAAAGCAGCATATTAGTCCACTCCCATGTTGATAAGAGGATTAAATACTTGACTAGTCTCCCTTTAAGGTTCATTTTGAACAGCTCTAATATGCACAAATAAAAAGCACTAAAGAACGTGACAGTCCAGGAAGAGGAGGTCACTGCTTATGGTTCAGAATCCATCCATCAAAACTACAGTATATCCCAGCATGCAGTGGGTGAGAGGCAGTGTAAACCCAGTCTGACTGGACTGGTACTTCCAGATTTGAGACCCAAAGCTATGTTTTTTGTTCGCCAGGTTAATGCATCGACTAAACCTGCACTAATAAAACAAAAAGAAACCGTTTCATTCTCAAAGCACCTCAACGGCTGATAGTGCTATTTGCACGTATTTAAACCCGGTTAGAAGCAGACATTTGGCACTAAACTGGCCCCATGTTGATACGAGTGTTAAATAGTTGACAAATCTCCCTTTAAGGTTCATTTATAACAGATAAAAAAATGTGATTAATTTGTGATTAATCGTGATAAACTATGGACAATCATGTGATTAATCACCATGAAATATTTAAATCAATTGACAACGCGACTTCGGATATATTGCTGACTTAGTTATCACCCCTGTTAATCAATTAGAATGACTATTGATGAAACCTGTTGTCGTTTCCTAATCCCAAATATCAAACATCACTGTAATAATATCTTTGGAGTGTTTGGTCGGACATTTGAAGACGTCACTTTGCACTCTGGGAACTTTTCATGAGCATTTTTTTATAGATTAAATGATTAATTGGAATATAATTAGTTGTTAAAGTGAGTTGTGACAGCCAGTAATGAAGTCATTGAGGACTGATGGTATCAGCGTCCTGTAGGTGTCTTTATCAGCGTCCTGTAGGTGTCTTTATCAGCGTCCTGCAGGTGTCTTTATCAGCGTCCTGTAGGTGTCTTTATCAGCGTCCTGTAGGTGTCTTTATCAGCGTCCTGTAGGTGTCTTTATCAGCGTCCTGCAGGTGTCTTTATCAGCGTCCTGCAGGTGTCTTTATCAGTGTCCTGTAGGTGTCTTTATCAGCGTCCTGCAGGTGTCTTTATCAGTGTCCTGTAGGTGTCTTTATCAGCGTCCTGCAGGTGTCTTTATCAGTGTCCTGTAGGTGTCTTTATCAGCGTCCTGCAGGTGTCTTTATCAGCGTCCTGTAGGTGTCTTTATCAGCGTCCTGCAGGTGTCTTTATCAGTGTCCTGTAGGTGTCTTTATCAGCGTCCTGCAGGTGTCTTTATCAGCGTCCTGTAGGTGTCTTTATCAGCGTCCTGCAGGTGTCTTTATCAGCGTCCTGCAGGTGTCTTTATCAGCGTCCTGCAGGTGTCTTTATCAGCGTCCTGCAGGTGTCTTTATCAGCGTCCTGCAGGTGTCTTTATCAGCGTCCTGTAGGTGTCTTTATCAGCGTCCTGCAGGTGTCTTTGTCAGCGTCCTGTAGGTGTCTTTATCAGCGTCCTGTAGGTGTCTTTGTCAGCGTCCTGTAGGTGTCTTTGTCAGCGTCCTGTAGGTGTCTTTGTCAGCGTCCTGCAGGTGTCTTTATCAGCGTCCTGTAGGTGTCTTTGTCAGCGTCCTGTAGGTGTCTTTGTCAGCGTCCTGTAGGTGTCTTTGTCAGCGTCCTGTAGGTGTCTTTATCAGCGTCCTGCAGGTGTCTTTATCAGCGTCCTGCAGGTGTCTTTATCAGCGTCCTGTAGGTGTCTTTATCAGCGTCCTGTAGGTGTCTTTGTCAGCGTCCTGTAGGTGTCTTTATCAGCGTCCTGTAGGTGTCTTTATCAGCGTCCTGTTGGTGATGTGAATCAGTAGAAAGCTGATTTATTGTCTGTTGAGCAGCCTGAGAGCAGCTTCAGGCTACGGAGTGATTTCACAACAGTGTTTTGCTCAGACTGAGATCTGACCGCTCCGTTCACTCAATAGAAAACATGTTGTTTCTGCCTGCTGACGCTCAGAGAGACACTCTCTTCATCACAGTAACATCCAGCATGAACCCGCTTGGTCGGTCGGTCGCTCGCTCGCTCGTTCGTTCGATCGGTCGGTCGGTCGGTCGGTCGCTCGGTCGGTCGGTCGGTCGGTCGGTCGGTCGGTCCAGGTTTAGACCTCCTGTTGTTCTGTGTCAGTCAGTCTGTGTTGGTGAGGTGAACCACGGCAGGTTTATCCTCTGGAGAAAGTCCATTCTTGTAACCTTACAAGATAATTTATCATTTAAAACACGGGTCTGATGTTCCCTAACGTTACCAGCATCTCATCTTTATTCTTCTCAATCTAATGTTGTACAATAACAAGAAAAACTGTCTTTGAAAAGGGACAAATGTCTTCAAAAGGAGACAAATTCTGTCCTGCACTTACAGGATGTTTAAGCCCTGTTTCAACCATAGGAACTTTCCCCCCGGAACTGGGAACCTTTTGAGGAACTAGGAACCTTTTTAGGTACTAGGAAAATTTAAGAAACTAGGAACCTTTTCAAGAACTGGGAACCTTTTGAGGAACTAGGAGCCTTTTTAGGAACTGGGAACCTTTTAATAAACAAGGAACCTTTTGAGGAACTGGGATCCGTTTTAGGTATTAGGAACCTTTTCAGGAACTGGGAACCTTTTGGGGGATAAGGAACCTTTTTAGGTCGTAGGAACCTTTTCAGGAACTGGGAACCTTATGGGGAATGAGGAACCTTTTTAGGTATTAGGAACCTTTTGATGAAGTAGGAACCTTTTTAGGTACTAGGAACCCTTTTTAAGAACGGGGAACCTTTTGAGGAACTAGGAACCTTTTTAGGAACTGGCAACCTTGTTAGGAACTCATTGTGTTGTGGCTGCAGCGACCAGGATCTAAATTAGGTTCTGGGACATTTTATGGGACCTTTTTACCGCCCTAAAAAGGCTTTAACGCGTAAACGGTAATTTGCGATTTTTCGGTTGTAGCGGGCTCAGTTTTAAAGCTACGAAGGAGGTTAAATAACGCTCAAAATTAGGCAAAACAGATAAAAAATGTTCCATTAATATGAGATTAATCACGATTAACTATGGACAATCATGCGATTAAATATTTTAATCGATTGACAGCCCTATTAATAATAATAATGATGATAATTTGAATGTCAGCATTTTGATTGATGCAGTTCAAACTATTCAGTACAGCTGACAAACAGGAAGAGGGTAGCGCTGGACGCGTCGCTGCTTTGCACTCAGTGAACTCTGAGAACTAAAAGTTAACAAGATGACGTCAGACTCAAGCTCACTCTTGCTTTCCAATAAAAGATAATTCATCCCGTCCTGATATCTGATATAAGACATTAGATCCAGATCTCCTCCAGCTCAACCTGGAGCCAATCAACTGATCCGTCTGTGAGCTTTCTGCCAAAAGGAGGAACTATTTAACAGATCCTATCTGGCGTGTTTGCAGCAGACGACGTGAAAACACACTAAGCTCCTTCCACTGAAGTCCTTCACACGTTGAGAGAAAGACATTTTTATGAAGTCTTTGACCTTCTTATCAGCCTCTGATCTGACTGATGATGCTCTCATGATGTCCTTTTATACAAACACCACTTGAGCCGCGCTGTTAAACTGAAAAACACTCACAGGAAACAGCCGAGATGGCTTCTGGAGGACGGTGTGTGTGTGTGTGTGCAGATAGGAGCTATAGCTGCAGATTACAGACGAGTGTAAATGAGCGAGTGTGTGTCGAGTTTCCATCTGCAGAGCTGCAGCCAGCAGCTGCCAGTTTGGAGCGTTATTTAACCTCTTTCACGACCAGCTAGTATGACGTGGTTAGTACCGATGGATTCATCAGGTTTTATAGTTTACTATGATGCCAGTATCTTCACTCTAGCTTTAAAACTGAGCTGCTACAACCTAAAAATCACAAGTTGCGTTAATGCGTTAAAGAAATTAGTGATGTTAAAACTAATTTGCGTTAACGCGTTACTATTATTGTTAACTTTGACAGTGCATATAATAAAATAAAATAAAACAAAAGAGATATACAATAACTTAAATAAATGCACTGGTGGGTTGTAAAAGGAATTGTTATTATATTGAGATTAAAGACAGCTGTATTACAATTTACAAACAGACATACATATTTAAAAAATATGTAGAAGAAAGAGGAGAATGTTATTTCCTAATAAGAAATGCTAGAGATTAAAAGACGGGAAGGAAAAAGACAACACTGCTTTCATAGAGTGTATCCAGCTCATTTACATGATACTGTACTCTGCTGAGAGAAGTGGTTTAAGATCTCCACTGAACTCATCAATCAAACAAATGTTAGTTGTGCTCAGTGAGAATCGAGAGACTTCCTCCACCCACCGCTGACAGAGTTACGACACCCTGCATACCTGTGTAGGTGTATTTAGACATGTCTTCAGGGCTCATATTCTGAGCAGCTCAGTCTTCAGTTGTTCGACGTCAGAGTTACTGGAAAGATTTAAAGTCTCGTTCTGAAAAATAAATAGATGTTTTAATGCCAGAATGGATATATTTGCTTCATTTGAGTCTATGTGGAGGTAGAAGGAAGTTACCGCTTTTATTGTTGTAGTCTGAGTAACGTGACGTCATATCCGTTCCGTATCCGTCAAGGTCGTCGTGGATACGACCTTCACCCTCCCATGTTAAATCCAGCGTGGTAAACACTACACATCCAGTAAAGGATGGAAACACTTTGGGTTTCACACATTGACAGGAAAAGCAGAGCTAGACATCACGGATAAAAAAAAGTCTGAAAAAAGCTGAAATATGGTCCAAAAAAAGGCCAGAATATGACCTAAAAAATATGTTCATACAAAAGTGCGAAATACCTAAAAAAAAATTCCTGAATATCTGAAAAATGTCAGAAACATTTCTGAAAAAAAAGTCAGAAAAAAGTCAGAAAAATGTTTGCAAACTGTCTGGAAAAAAGTGTGAAAAGTGTTAAAGTTAGCAGGAAACGTTGTCGTATCATGGTAACGTGGCGGTGGAGCCGGCTGTCGCTCTCGTCTCCGTGGTCAAATGTAGCCAACGCTACGACTGTAGAGCACCCAGATACTGACATTTGTGTTCTCTGCATTGAAACGGCCCCGATGGAGCTGACCATGGATGGCCAAAGAGAACGGAGCTGACGGGAGAGCTAGAGACCACCTTGGAGAAGTTAGAGGAAGTAGACATGCGGGACTACGTCCGCTTTTCAAAATAAGGTGTTAACAAAGGGAACTGTGTATACAAAATACATCTATAGAAATAAGATTGATGGATTATATTCACCAGAAGTATAAAACATTACATGTCCCTTATAAATAAAACAGAAAATTCTATTCAGTTACATTATGATGCATTCAGGCTCTACTTAATAAAATGAGTATTGGGCGATGGTAAATTATAACGCTATCATGATGCGTTCAAATGTAATCTGGTAAAATGTAGTTTTTGGTGAGACACTTAAATCCAGTTGTTTGAAGGAGATGTTTTCACATCAATATAAAATAGATAATAGATAGAGAATTATGACCTGTTTAACTTCCTAACACAAGCAGCTTATAATATATATATAAAATTAATAATGCCAAGATTTTTTTAATCAAAGCAAATATTTAGATAAAATTAATTTATCTCCTAATTATTTGAATTGTGTTTTTTATATTTAAGTAACCACTATAAATGACAATAACGAAGTAAAAGGATAATATTTAGAGTTTTTGTTGGAATTTAGCACAACATTGAAGTGAAAGCAGCGCTCTGTTTATTTAAATGTGAAATTGCAATACAAATATTTTGTCCCTAAAATCTATGAATAATCGTGATAAATAATGGGGATCTCAATATTGATTAAAATAATCCTGATCATCATTTTGGCCATAATCGTGCAGCCCTATAATCAGGTCAAATTCTTCACCAACACAATCTCTGCATCCTGTGTGAATGATAAAACTGGGCTAAATGAATCAGGTTTTCAGGTGCGTTTGATAGCGTGGTTCACCTCGGCTGTCAGCTTAAAGCTCTACATGTTAAATCAAGCGCTCCTCACATTCTTCAGATACCAGCAGCTCTTCCTGAACCATCTGCCGCTCGGCTCCGGTTCAGACCTCGACACCATCACCTGCTCTCAGGTTACACTCTGGGCTGATGAACACGTGTGATTTTACACCAGCGAAGCTGAAACGACCACCTGGAAGCTCTGAACTTCACAGACGGGAGATTAAAACTCTAAGGATTCAACTGCCCCAGAAGTTAATGAGACAAAATGAGCTTAGAAGTGCCGGGTTTGAACTTCGAGGTCTTGACATCTTGTGACCTGCGTGTCACTAAATCAGTGTTGACGGCCCAAAACGCATCGACACCGTTGGTAAAATCATGTTGAGGTTACATGTTGGTAGTTTTATTAGGTGACACTGACGCCCATCACACTCCAACCTGGTTGCCTGAAAACATGTAGGTATTATATGCATCTGCAAACTACGGCTACGTTGAATGTCAAAGTTTCTGACAAAAAATATGTTTCATATCAGCCTCGTATCCCGCTTGCAGAAACTCACAATGCCACGTGGTTAACGTTGTGAAACGATTTGTTAGGTTTAGGCAACAAAACTATGTGGTTAAGGTTATTAAAAAGATTGTAGTTTGTGTTCAAATGATAACTTAAGAATGTAGCGTAACAACGTACGTAACAAAATAATATAACAGCATAATAATAACAACGTAACATAACAACGTAACAGCAACGTAACATAACAACGTAACAGCAACGTAACATAACAACGTAACAGCAACGTAACGTTACAACGTACCGTTACAACGTAACGTAACAATGTAACAACCGCAACAACCATAAATACATAACAGCCGCCCTTAGTGGTCTTTGTTACGTAACGTTACGTAACAAACGTAAAGTCAATGTTGACTTTCGGTTTCACACCGGACACAAACAGCGATCTCCTGGGTGAAAGTCCTGTGTTTGTTTGACCTCTCGCCGTTTGTGAATTTTCTCGCTTTTTATACTCATTATCACGCCACGTAACTTTCAATAACCGTCACTCCATACACTACGTCACTTGCTCTGCCTGAATGCAAAATCATCCACATTCAACGTATCGTTGGTTTACAGAAACGTACATTGTTTTCCTGGTGACTGGGCTGAACTCTCACCAGAAGGGAGAGTTTACTGTTGAGAGGAAACTTAACTTTAGTTGGAAGAATGAAACAAACTGGTGTAAAATATACTCACACTGAACGCTCCTCTGATTAAGACATCTGGTGCTGGAACATGTTGGTTTTGATAAGATATTAATGTGCAAATATATTGTAAATATTTCCATTTTCTCTCTGTTAGAGTTTGCTGTTAAGCAGCTGTGAGTCTTTAGTCTGACAGCCTGTTTTTATTGTTTATGGTTGTTGCATAATCAGACAGCAGCGCTGCAACAACAGACTGTCTTTGTACAGACTGAAGACTGAAGGTCTGCAGTGGTGTGTGTGTGTGTGTGTGTGTGTGTGTGTGTGTGTGTGTTATACATACATACAGGTATACTGGTGAGATGATGAAATACATGAAGGAAGTCAAGTGTCTCCTGTCTGGATAAAATCCAGATGTGATTCAACATGTGTTCAAATCGCTGGAGCGTCTTTCTTCCTACAACAATGGTTCATTTCACTAGTGCTGCAACTAACAGAAAGAAAGATATTATAAGTGGGTACATCCACCGACAGGCTGGTCACACATCTTCTGACTTTTTCAGTCATTTATTTATTAATTTTTTTTCAGACTTTCTTTTTTTACATTTTTTGGAGATTTTTCAGACTTTCTTTATTTTATTTTTTTTTTTTTAACATTTTCAGGATCTTCCTATATTTTTATTTACATTTCTTGAACCTTTTTTTTTTTACATTTTTGGGGTGATTTTATTAACATTTTTCAAACTTTTTTTTTTTTTTTTACACTTTTTGGGAGATTTTTTGAACATCTTTCTGACTTTTTTTGGGGGACTTTTTTTTTTTTTACATTTTTCAGATTTTATTTAACTTTTTTTTTTTTTTTTACATTTTTTGAACTTATTTTAACATTTCTTTTTGAAATGTCTCCGTTTTCTCCTAGCTATACCTATGGACATCTTTCATTTGTTTTTTTTAATTTTTTTAACTTTTTTTTTTTACACTTTTTGGGAGATTTTTGGAACATTTTTCAAACTTTTTTTTTTTTTCTTTTTATGGACATTTTTTAGACTTTTCTTTTTGAGATTTTTCAGACCTTTTTTTCTCCTAGCTATACCTACGAAAAGTAAGGTTGTAGCTGAATCAGTATTAAAGCTAGAGTGAAGATACTGGTATCATATGAAACTAGAAAACCTGATGAATCCATCGGTACCAACCATGTCAATGGGTTCTATGGGTACCCACGAGTCTCCCCTTTACAGACATGCCCACTTTATGATAATCACATGCAGTTTGGGGTCAAGTCATAGTCAAGTCAGCACACTGACACACTGACAGCTGTTGTTGCCTGTTGGGCTGCAGTTTGCCATATTATGATTGGAGCATATTGTTTTATGCTAAATGCAGTACCTGTGAGGGTTTCTGGACAATATCTGTCATTGATTTGTGTTGTTGATTGATCTCCAATAATAAATATATACATACATTTACATAAAGCAGCATATTTGTCCACTCCCATGTTGATAAGAGGATTAAATACTTGAAAACGTAAACTTTTTGCATCTCAAACTGCCTCCCGAGAAAAGTTAAAACAGCCACGATCAGTTTATCCTCCATCTCTGCACCAGTAATGTTATAATCTACCCGGCATGTGAACCTGCATGTGATTGCCTGACGTATTATTTAATATCTTTGTAAACTTTGGGATGTATAAGAAGAGTTAAAGAGACGTTGAGAGTCTGATATTTCTACTGCATTGTGTTGTGTGTTGCTCTCAGTGAACTCTGTCTCATTCACCCCTCAACCAGAGAGAGAGAGATTCCTGTGTGTAACAGAGAGAGAGAGAGAGAGAGAGAGAGAGAGAGAGAGAGAGAGAGAGAGAGAGAGTTGGAGAAAGACGTGGAATTCCTGTGTTAATGTGAGCGAGAGACATAGACTCAGAGAGAGAGAGAGAGAGAGAGAGAGCTCTGGGTTGCGTTGAATGTCAGGAATGTTGAGGCTTTTGGCTCCAGTTAGTTCTGACGGAGGAGGAGGAGGAGGAGGAGGAGGAGGAAGAAGAGGAGGAGGAGGAGGAAGAGGAGGAGGAGGAGGAAGAAGAGGAGGAGGAGGAGGAAGAGGAGGATAGAGGGAGGGACGAGGGAGGAGATAAGAAGGGAGGAAGGGAGACGGAGATAAAGAAGGAAAAGACAAAGGAGAGGAAGCAAACATGGAGGAACAGATTAGGAAAAAGTACAACATGTTCATTCACTGTTTCTGTTCCTTAAAGGTTTTTATGAATCAACAGATTATTCTGGTTTAAAGGAGACATATTCTGATTGTATTTTAGCTTTCTGCTAAAACGTGTTTATAGGATTTAAAGATGCAGTCGGTGACTTTGAGCAAGTATGATAGAAAGTAATAAACCTGTCAGTAGTGTATGACCGTCAGAGAGTTTTAATGTTAGTTTTAAAGATAGCATTAGCTGGTACAGTCAGAGCTCTGCAGGATACCGGAGGTACCATCATGCAGACTGAGATGTTTAGTAGAGATGCACCGATACCACTTTTTATCAGACCGAGTACAAGTACTTACATTTAGTACTCTCCGATACCGAGTACCGATACGAGTACTTCTCTGTGCCAAAAGACCCTCGTTAACAGCCAGCTGGAGGGTGTGATCGACACACGGCAGGCTGGGGAGTCCTGCATCACTCCCGGAGCGCAGCGTGAACTGATGACGGGCTGACGCTGCTAGTCCAAATATCAGTGGTGAAACTGAAGGCCGAAATGTCCTGCAACAGACAGTTGATGTGCTTTTTAAGGCGGTTTCTGTGATGTGGCGACGGCTGGGAATCTCATACTTCGACTCCGGTACACTGACAAGACGGCAAAATCCCGTATTATCAGCAACTGACAGCAGGCTGGTCATAGAGCAATGTATGCTGGGTAAGAGTTTCTGTTATTTTTACCGCCTGTCGGTTGTCTCTGGACGTTTCTCGCTCACTTCTCCAGCGTTTGCCTCAAAGTTAGTTGTTGCTGTTTCCCGCTGCTAGCGTTGGCAAACTCCTTGAACGCTGCGTCGTGTTGGTTCTTAAGATGTTTTATCACATTGCTCGTGTTAAAGCTGCTTTTCACTCCTCTTGACAATTTAGCAGATCATAGTTTGCAGACTGCTCTGCTTTTTTCTCCAAACTGCTGACATGGCGGTTCCCCCACCTAACGTTACCTGCTCAACTGACTAGAGGTTAACGTCACGCTGCTGTAAAGTGGTATTGGAGCCGTTCTGTGAGTACGAGTACATGAGCACAGTATCAGATCCAGTATCCGATACTGGTATCGGTGCATCCCTAATGTTTAGTGAAAAACAGTGATCAACCGCTTATACGGATCAAAAGCTCAGGAAAAAGATCCTTCCTCTAGAAACGCTGGTTAAATAACCTGCTGATAGTCATCCAGTAGTCCGCCTACAGGGTTCATTCAGGCTCTTTTCATACAGGAAAACATCTGGAACAACATCTTAAAACTACGTTAGACTGATGCTAGTTTAATTTCTGTTTTGTTTTTTTACTTTACTCCCGTCATGATAATCTGCCTCGCGGACCGTCTGCTCTCCGGCTGGATACGTGAGGCTGATGCTGCGTGCACGTAGATATCATGACGGGGAAAGGAAAGTCATTTTCTCTGAATGAAAACACGACAGCGCACGGGGAAAGCTCCTGTAGGTCAAGTTGTTTGATAGCACCTGAAACTCTCCTGACCGGCTCCTCTACCGGGAGAGAGAGCGAGGAGTCCAGTGCGCCGCTCGTCTGCATGCACGCCATGGATGCGTGCTCGCGCTGCAGAGGGCAGAGCTGGCAAGCTGGCGCATGTCAGGAGAGAGAACCGGAGTAACGTTTAACAATTCTTTACTAATAAAAATGCTAAAAAGACACTTTCATATAACGGTTTGTCGTCCTTAAATACAAGGTGCAAATCCTCAGTATCCATACAATCCATTTTATGTTGATATACGTGTCCCGTGAAGGACAACTTGCCGAGCACTTATCAATGTAGTTGGATCATAGGAATATAAATGGATACATGGATGTAGTAGATTAATCGTTACACCCCTAGTAAAACACATCTGGACTTTTGGACTTGTTGGAACAAGTCACACAGTAAAGAGCTGACTTCAGCCTCTTAGCTGCTTTCTGATTGATAGTTGTTGCAGGTAACTCTATTCAGTCCTTTAGGTCTGAGGACATGGAGTATAGAGGAGCTTTAACTGAGTCAACGTTACAGCAGCTTCATATCCATAAATCTGTAGTTCTGAGCTCATCTACAGAACAAACAGGAAACACTCTGTCGTGATCTGTTGTTGGTTCTTGGTGTTGATCTTCAGTCGGTCGTCTTCCTGGACTAGAACTCAGAAAAAACTCTTTTTCTTTGTCTCTGTGTTTTTTCTCTCTGTGGTCATGTGATGTTTCTGTAGAGATGAGCAACAGAGCAGGAATCTGAGCTGCAGCCAACACATTACATAAAGCTCTCTCTCTCGCTCTCGCTCTCTCCTTCTCTCTCTCTCTGTCTCTCTCTCTCTGTCTCTCTCTTTCTCTCTCTCTCTCTCTCTGTCTCTCTCTCTCTGTCTCTCTCTCTCTGTCTCTCTCTTTCTCTCTCTCTCTTTTTCTCTCTCTCTCTCTCTCTCTCCCTCTCTATCTCTCTCTCTCTCTCTCTCTCTCTCTCTGTCTCTCTCTCTCTCTCTCTCTCGGCTGCGTTGTGCTGCAGCTCGGCTGAAGTGAATGAACTCAGATCTACGTCTGTTTGAAGAAGTGTAGCTGTATGTGATATTATTCCTGGCTGGGAGGATCTCAGTCTGGATGTGAGCGTCACCGTCGTCAGTCCGATCACGTGCATCAGGTTGTCTTTAACTTCGGTCTCACAACGTCTCAACACTTCAGCCCTGCAAACATCAATGTGAATGATTAATCTTCTCCTCTTCTGAGCTGAATCATCCAGATCGCTGTTTTTCATCTGTTGATCATATCATGACGTGATCAGACGAGTGTTGGGAATAATCCTGAATGTTATTATTTACTGTGTTTTATCCCGTATAGTGTGACTCAGCATCTAAAGACAAAAACACTGATCATCTTGGTTTTTGGCCATCATCTTGGTGGTTTTTGGCCATCACCATCTTGGTTTTTGGCCGTTGCCATCTTGGTTTTTTGCCTTCATCTTGGTGTTTTTTGGCCATCATCTTGGTGGTTTTTGGGCATTGCCATCTTGGTTTTTGGCCGTCGCCATCTTGGTTTTTCGCCATTGCCATCTTGGTTTTTGGCCTTCATCTTCATGGTTATTGGCCATCGCCATCTTGGTTATTGGCCATCGCCATCTTAGTTTTGGCCGTCATCATCTTGGTTTTTGGCCTTCATCTTCATGGTTATTGGCCATCGCCATCTTGGTTTTGGCCGTCATCATCTTGGTTTTTGGCCTTCATCTTCATGGTTTTTGGCCATCGCCATCTTGGTTTTTGGCCTTCATCTTAATGGTTATTGGCCATCGCCATCTTGGTTTTTGGCCATCGCCATCTTCATGGTTTTTGGCCGTCATCATCTTGGTTTTTGGCCTTCATCTTCATGGTTATTGGCCATTGCCATCTTGGTTTTTGGCCATTCCTATCTTGGTTTTTGGCCATCGCCATCTTGGTTTTTGGCCTTCATCTTCATGGTTATTGGCCATCGCCATCTTGGTTTTGGCCGTCATCATCTTCGTTTTTGACCTTCATCTTGGTGGTTTTTCACTGTCGCCATCTTGGTTGAGGAAAAGCATCATAGTTGGGTTTGACTACGTAAACTTGCCGGTTGGAGACGTGTAGCCATGGTAACCTGTACCAACCTCATGTGACCAAAACGATGATTTGTGATTTAAAATATATATTCCACACTAGCAACAGTGAAATCTTATAGATACAATTAAATTGAAGCGTTATTGACGTCACAGAGCTGTCCATCAACGTCTGTTATGAACGTTGTTGTCCCTACCATATTGCATTGTGGGATATTTATGACGCCGTAGTGTCCAGCGTTGCGTACTGTAATATTTCACCGGTATAATAGTATGTAATTCACATACTATTGGTTTCATACTAAGGTTTAGGACGTACTGAAATATCTCACATAGTGTTTTTACTACTAAATAACATGTTGGTGTGGAATTTAGGATGCAACCAGATTCAGTCTGCTGGTAAGTTACTCTTTAAACTCTCTGCTTTCCCTTTCCGTCCATTGTTCTCCTCCCTACCTTCCTCTCCTGCCTCGACTTTATCTCCCTCCTCCTCCTCCATCAGCCTCACCCTGCTGTCTCTCTCTCTCCCGTCCAGCTGTTTCCTCCAGTGACTCGATGTTCCTCCTTTTTTAAAACAGAAACTCGACAGAAGACAGAAAATATTCAAAATAAGAAAAAAAAGGATGTGAGACACCACTTATACTTTCAGATATAAAGTATATATATATACTTTCAGATATAAAGTGTGTATATATATATATATATATATATACTTTCAGATATAAAGTGTATATCTATATATATCTATATCTGTTAAGTACTGTGATTGAGAGATATTTCTCTATTGTGTGTGTCAGTGTTGCGTAACCTCAGTGAGTGGGCTGCTGTTTGTGTCCAGTGTGTATAAACTGTTGTGAAATCACTCAGTCTTCTGGTAAATGAAGTCCGGAGTCATTCAGACTGGTCCCGGTTCGTCCGTCCTGCTGTAGTCGTGTGACCGCTGACCTCCTCCAGTACAAACATGTTCAAATAAGGGTTTTATCTGGAAGGAGCTGCAGTTATCTGTGTTTACGTTGGTTAGATGTGTTCATAGATTGATGTACAAATGTGCAGTGACCTTCTGTTAAAACCGTCTCCTGCTGGACTTCAGATGTTCTTGATTGTTGGTAATCGTGTTCTTGGTGTTTTTTGGCCTTCATCTTGGTGGTTTCTGGCTGTCACCATCTTGGTGGTTATCTTGGTTTTTGGCCGTCGCCATCTCGGTGGATTTGGCCGTCGCCATGTAGGTGGTTATTGGCTGTTGCCATCTTGCTTTTTTGGCCTTCATCTAGGTGTTTTTTGGCCGTCACCATCTTGGTTATTGGCTGTTGCCATCTGGATTGTTGGCCGTTGTGTTCATCTTGTTTTTTGGTTTTCGCTATCTTGGTGGTTTTCTTATTTAAAAACCACATAATAAGTATAAACTTGTGTTAAAGTGATTATAGACAAATTGTGAAAGATGGATGATTAGAACGCGGCCTAACTTGTTTTCCTTCATGGCATCATTCACTCCGAGGTTTCCTTTTTCCAACATCAGACATGTTTTCTACTCATATTTTGTGTTCTCACATCTAAATGAATGAGACGTCCTCCTCCGTTCTGATGTCTCGTTCATACTCACACAGACAGTCAATCACTTCTTCAACAACTGTATTGTTCTACCGGCTCTGAACACAAACAGTCATAACTCTCTCTCTCTCTCTCTCTCTCTCTCTCTCTCTCTCTCTCTCTCTCTCAGAGATGTAGCGTGTGTGTTGGTGTGATCGGCGGACCATCATGCACCTCTTCTTGCTGCTGATCCTTCAAGCCACAGCAGCCTTCGGACAGATCGACCCCGGTATGCCCCCACCCCCCCAACACACACACACAAACACACAGACACACACACACATACACACAAACACACAGACACACACACACACGCGCGCACACACACACACACACACACACACACACACACACACACACATTTCACAGAGTAAAACTGTTTTTATTTAGTGTTCCATTGTGACTGTTGTTTGTGTGTTTTCAGTTCACTGTCGCTATGCCTTGGGCATGGAGGACGGACGGATTAAAGACGATGACATCACAGCATCCAGCCAATGGTACGAGACCACGGGACCACAGTACGCCAGGTCAGTGCTGCGATCGGTTCATCAGATCTACTGTCAATAACTGCTGATCATCATCCCGGCTCTGCAGACGCTCTGTATGAACTGTACTACGTGTATTAACAGTATTAGTTCTGTGTGTGTTTGCAGGTTGAATCGTGAGGAGGGGGACGGCGCCTGGTGTCCTGAGGGACAGCTGGAGCCTTCAGACAGTCAGTACCTGCAGGTTGGTGTCAGCCGACTGCTTTAAAGGAAGACACTCAAACATCAGGTTCATGTGCTCGTATGAGTTTGACCTTTACAAAGGTTCAGAGGATTCTCAGTCGTCCACGGCAACGCTCTTCAGACGTAGATTATCTCCGGGTTAGAGAGCAGGAGGAGAAACAGGACAATGTGATCAGAGTTCACATTAGAGTATTATTGAATACAGGTACAAACAGTAAAGAAGCTTTAAGGTTGAGATACCTGACTGACTTCAATAGTCCCAGTAGAGCGGTCAGCAACCTGCAGCTCTTCAGCTCCTCTCCTGAGGCTCCATGTGGGCTTTTAGAAACGGAAATGAATAACTGTTTTTTGTTTATATTTTCATTTTTATTTATCATTGTTGTAGGTCTATGGTACGACGGTACGACGGAGTATTAGGGTCACATTGAGGAAAAAAATAAATCTGAGATTTAGAGAATAAACTCCTAATATTATAAATTAGTAATTTTACGTTGTATTTTCTTTTTTTCTCGTAAAGTTATGAATTTATTCTCGTAATATTACAACTTTTTTCTCATAAAGTTATGACTTTATTCTGTAAATCTCAGATGTTTTTTCCCTCAATGTGGTCCTAATACTCCGTAGTACATTGTCTCTTTGGCCCTCACTGCATTAGACTAATATACTATATACTTAGACTATAAACTGTGTTACCTTCATCACAGTGATCAAATGTTTTGCGGCTCCAGACAGATAAGTCAAGGTTGCCGAGCCCTGAACTCAGTAGGATCTGTAGATGAACATGTGGGTTCTCTGTGCGTCACCTGATCTGACAGAAGCCCGTTGCTGTGTTGTTCAGGTGGACCTGGGCCGGTTGACCTTCCTGACGGTGGTCGGGACTCAGGGACGATACGTCAGGTACTCCGGGAACGAGTTCGCCCGAACTTACCGCCTCAACTACAGCCGGGACGGCCTGCTGTGGAAGTCCTGGAGGAACCGGCTCGGCAACACGGTGAGTGACACTCACGGTGAGCGGCAACCTGAGAGATGAAGATAAAACCTGCACTTCCTCCATGATGGTCACTTGAGGCTCCAACAGCAAGTCAACGCCCGTAGACCTCCATGTTCAAATATCTAACTTACAGCAGGAATAAAACATGATTACAGCCTGGTACAAAAACAGGTTGTGGTCTCTAGAGCTACATTTCCCATTCATGACAACTGCACGGAGGTGAATTTTTATATACCTCACCTGTTTAAATTATATTAAGGCTTAAAGTTAGGTGTTATTAAGGGTTTGAGTGACAGCTGGGTAGCGTACCAGGTTGCTAGCTGCTAGCGGTCTGCCTCAGCTCCACCCACAATCCACCTCTTTGACCATTTTTCAATTAGCTGGGAGTAAAGGCCGTTACACACCAGGGAGATGGGAAGAATACACGATACGAAAATGTGAAATACTCTCCTGCGAATATTATATTTGTAGGGCTTTCATTGTGAAAGGTAAGAACAAACGGAGTGGTTCTGGTCTGCGCTGCCTTTGTCGAGGTTGAAAGGAGTAATAAAGTTTGCCGTCTTGGTTCGGACTACGCAGCCTCTGAGTTCTTGTTTCATAAATATAGACACAACTCAATCTGTTCTGCACAAAGTGATTGGTTGATGTCTTTATTCACGCTCCCAAAGCTCACAAAATAAACCTCACAAAATGAACCTCATTCTGTCGCTTTTCACCGCGTAATATTTGTGTTCTGTTTGACAGAACTAGGGCTGTTGTCGCGGTGAAGGAATATCCCTTGCGGTGGTTATTGCGACAGCCCTAGACGGTACTCATGACAAAAATAACAGTCCGGAAAAATGTATTGACGGCCTTTAGGCTGTGACGTCACTGTCAAGATGGCGACGGCCCGAGCTGCCCACTTTGAGCTTCACAACGGCTCCTCAAAGACCTATGGGCAGCGTCACGGAGACTACGTCCATGTGTGATCCAGTCTGTGGTCGGGTCCGGCCGGGGGAGATGGGACATGGAGGGGAAAATGAAGCAGGAAGAAGGAAAGAATAGAGGAGGATGAGGAGAGGAAGCTTGGTGGCGGAGTGATAGAACAGAGAGAGGAAGGGAAGAATGGGAGAAAGAGGAAGGAAGAGAAAGGAAAATGATGCTTCTGGTCGTTCACACTGGAATCACAGGAAGTGACGTTCACACACCAACTTCCTGTTAGACAGCTCCAGCAACGCCACATTTTTCCAATATTTTTCACATACTTAACTAATAATTTTCACATGTTTTTCATATTTAATATAATTATTATTACTAATAATTCTCACATATTTTTCACATACTTTACTAATAATTTTCATATATTTTTCATATTTCATATAATTATTATTACTAATTATTTTCACATATTTTAATAATAATTTTCATATATTTTTGGGATATTTTTCATATATTTCTGAATGTTTTTTCATGCTTTAGCCTCTTTCCAAAAGATATTTTTTAGTTTATTTTTCACATATTTTCAGCCATGGTGTTATTAATAACAGGGATTTTCTGAAAGTTACAAATAGTACCTTTATTTTAAAGCTTTTGTTACTTTGCAGATTCAGAATACTAAATATTAATAATCTAATAAATGATGTTTGTCTGCAGGTGATGGAGGGCAACAAGAACGCCTACACCTCCGTCATCAACGACCTCTACCCTCCGATCGTCACCCGCTACGTCCGTCTGATCCCCGTCACCAAGCTGTCCACCACCGTCTGCATGAGGGTGGAGCTGTACGGCTGTCCGTGGGAGGGTAGGGCGCACGCACACACACGCACACACACACACACACACACACACACACACACACACACACACACACACACACACGTGCTGTCAGTGATTTCCTCAGAACTGTTTACTCCTCCTCCAGTAAACTCCTCAGAAACCTCCCGGTGTGATCACAATCAGGACGGATTGTTTGTGTTTGTGCAATAAAACCGAATCCCGCCAACACACCATTAATAAGATTTTATCACACCACAAAAACACTTCACATCAAGCAAACATGAGATGATATTATAAATAAAAGAGAGCTCTCTGGGCTGCAGGTGCACGGCAGTAAAACAGGAAGTAGTTACCAGAGGATTAGAGACTCTTCTTCACTGTGACCTTTCAACATTATCTGGGCTCCGACCAAACCAGCCGATGTTTAGTCTGGTTCACCGTCTACTTCTTATTTCTTTAATCTGACATTTAGTCTTAGAAATCATCAAATGAACATCACACCCTGATGGTGTGGCATATTTAGTTAAATATGCTGACCAACACTAACAGATGTTTCAGATCTAACCAGATGTGTAAAATGTGAGAGCCCTCACATAACGACATGTTGAACAGGTTAGTTCCTGTAGTGTGTGGAGAGAAACAGCAACACCACCACACTAACACATCCATTCATCAACAACAATAAAAAAATGTTTTTTAACATATTATTATATTATTATATTTAATGATATTCCATTATATATTTGATGAAAACATTAAATCAGTATGAGATGTTTTCAGAGTAGCCTTCTATAAATATGTAGAATAAATACATGGAAATATACTACTATTCATTTCATGGTAATAAATTGACATATGTTGATATATTAACATATTAGTATCATAATAACAGTACATATTTAGTATTTTTGTAGAAGCCTGTATTAAAACAAACATTAATTGTTGGTGTTATTCCCCCCCCCCCCAGACGGTCTGATCTCCTACAGCGCTCCGGAGGGTCAGCTCATGATGCCGCCAGGTTATCCCATCGCCAGCCTCAACGACTCCACGTATGACGGCGCTCACGAGAGGAGGCGAGTCACACACACACTCATCACATCACTGTTCTCCCCCCCAACTCTCTCTCTCTCTGTGACTGACGGCCGTCTCGTCCAATAGGAGGCTGCTGGGCGGGCTGGGTCAGCTGACGGACGGCGTGATCGGCCTGGACGACTTCCTGCTGACGCGTCAGTACCACGTGTGGCCGGGCTACGACTACCTGGGCTGGAGGAACGACTCGCTGAGCAGTCTGGGATACGTGGAGATGGAGTTCGTCTTCGACCGCCAGAGGAACTTCACCTCCATGAAGGTTCACACTTCACATTAACCTTTTATCTTATCTTATCTTTTATTGTTGTTCTTTTAATTTATTTAGGTTTTATGACTCTGCTCTGACCTGCTGATATTTATATATTTTATTAGGATGCATATATTGTTATGATGAGTTTTAGTTTGCATAAAGAAAAACCTTCAGTTTTCTATATTTATGAAACATTTCATTATCTCTGCTCCGTCCAGGTTCACAGTAACAACATGTTCTCCCGCGGCGTGAAGATCTTCTCCTCCGTTTCCTGTTGGTTTAAGCCCCGCCTCATCGCCGGATGGGAAGCGGAGCCCGTGGCGTTCAAGACGGTGCTGGACGACAGGAACCCGAGCGCCCGCTACGTCACCGTGCCGCTCAACCGCCGCGCCGCCAAATCCCTCCGCTGCCGCTTTTACTTCGCCGACGTCTGGATGATGTTCAGCGAGATCTGCTTTCAGTCGGGTAACACATATACACACATATACACACACACACACACACACACACACACACACATATATATACACACACACCATCTCTTTCTAAACAGATAAATAAAATGAGGTCTCTTTCTTGGTCCCTCAGAGGACACCGTCCTCCCGACCCTGATGACCTTGGGGTCGACCTCCCCTCCAGTGAAGAAGGAGAGCACCATGTCCACCACACCTGTGACAGGTATGACCTTTGACCTTTTCATTTTACGTGATAAATCCTAAGTCTACGTCTCTGACCTCTTCCTGTTGTCCACAGCGGTCAGTCCCTCAGCCAGCGAGCCGCCAGATGACGGGAACACGCCCGTCCTGATTGGCTGCCTGGTGACCATCATCCTGCTGCTGGTCATCATCATCTTCCTCATCCTCTGGTGCCAGTACGTCTGCAAGGTGCTGGAGAAGGTGAGCAGAGGAACCCCCAGTACAGAGATAGAGGAGTAAAACACACCTTCATCACACACATCTATAGATATATATATATATATATATATATATTATATATACTATCAGTCTCTGACAGCTTTGAGCCACCCGTCAGATCTGAGACGGTTCTATTGATGTTAAATCATCATGAAGCAGCCGAACAGCTGTGAACCAGTCAGACCACAAACCAAAGACTGAAGAAGAAGAAGCCATTTATTCTCATTTTTAGGAAATTAAATTCTACAGCTTTGCTTTGTTAATGTTATGTATGTATTGGTGTATGACACGGCAAAAAACCAAAGGGCTAATAAATTAACAATGGAAGGACAAACCTCTAAAATTGCCACCTCTGATTGGAAACTATTTTCACCTTTTCCTGATCAACTTTGGCCTTACTTTGACTTTTTTTCGGACATTTTTCCAGACATGTATCGGACTCTTCTTCTGCCTTTCTTTTGCTTTTTTCTGACTTAAAAAAAAAAAAAAATTCAGTAATTTGTTTGGACATTTTTCAGACTTTTATAGATATTTTTCTGTCTTTTTTCACACATTTTTTTCAAACTTTTTTTTCAAACTTTTTTCAAAAAACAATTTCAGATTTTTTTCAAACTTCCTTTAGGGACATTTTTCAAAAAAAAAATTGGACATTTTTCAGCCTTTTTTGCCTTTTTCTGAGTTTTTTCAAACATTTTTCTGACTTTTTTCTGGACATATGTCAGACTTTTCTTCTGCTTTATTTTGGCCATTTTTTCAGAAATTTTTCCGCCTTTTTCAGGACTTCTTTTTAAACTTTTTTTCGGAATTTTTTCAATAATTTTTCAGAACTTTTTTTCGGACTTGCAGGTCTTTTTATGCAGGTCTCTTTTATCCCTCTCCTCCTCCTCCTGCAGGCTCCACGTCGGATCCTCGACGAGGAGGTGACAGTCCGCCTGTCGTCCTGCAGCGACACCATCATCCTCCAGACCCCCCCGGTACCCCCCCCGCTCTGGCCACGCCTCCACAGGTAGACACCGTCCCCACTGAGGTCAACAAACTACGTTTAGTCACCAAAACACACACGAGACATACACAAGACATGACTGGTGTTTACGTCCTAACCTACAGCAATCAGATATGTAGAGGATGGTGATGTATGGTGGATAAATGTTGCAGAAACAATCGGAGGATCTGATGAAACAACCTCAAATATCTGAACCGTGTGTGAGAAGACGTCTTTAGTCGATAGCAGCCACCTGAACAGTTTCAGTGAACACATTTTATTCATATTGCTTAAACAACCTCCTGCAGGGCTGTCTGGACTTTGTGTTGATTGGTTGGTTGTGTTGTGTTTTCCTCAGGCCCCGCCGCCAACACCGACCCTCACTACGAGAGGGTCTTCCTGCTGGACCCGCAGTACCAGAACCCGGCGGTGCTGAGGAACAAGCTGCCGGAGCTGTCGCAGAGCGCCGAGGCCTCAGGTGAACACGCCGGAACGCATCATGTGTCACCTGACAGTAGTCATAGCAGAGAGAGAGATGAGGAGAATTTCCCTTTTTCATGCACGTCATCATGTTCATGTTTTATTGACCCTCTGTGGAGGTTTGGTGATTCCTCATCTCAGGAAACTTAAAGGGAAGCTAATCAGAATCAGTGATGCTTTAAAATGCTCCAGATCTCCTTCATGTTTAGACTGTTAAACTGTTAGATCTGCTGCAGCTCTTCAGCGTCTCTCTGCTTCTAACCTCCTTTATTTCCTTCAGAAACATCGTCCCAGCTCTCTGTCTCTTCTTCTTTCTCTTTAATATCTCCGTGACGATGCTGGACGTGCATGCTCATTCATTCTGCAGTGTTTTCTCTCTTTCACCTCCCAGCCCTCTCTGTCTGTCCACGTTTCCTCCTCCTCTTCCTCCAGCTCTCCTCCTCCTCGGTAACCCTCTCTATGACCTCCTCCTGCTGACTTCCTGTCACATGACGTCGGGCTGGCTGCGTGGTAAGAGCTGAAAGGTGTGACTTCAGACATGTAAAACATCTGTCAGATGCCGTAGACCAGACTCTGAGAGATGAGGACGTTTGGTGTTTAGTGAACTGCTTCTCCGTTCCTCTGCATGCACACTTTATTCTCTCTCTTCAGTTTACTGCACGGTTTCCCCAATATTCAGTGTTGAAACTTCACGGTCTTCACCGACGTTTCTAAACTTCCAAATCACAAAAATGAAATGACTAAGACACAGTTGATAAAATTATGATTTGCCCAATAAATTTGAACTTTTTTTGAAAATGTACTCGTGATTTCAAGATAACAACATTTTAAAAGTGTATCAGACTCACTGGTACATCTCAGGCAACAGATACGCTCTCATTTTACCCACAGAGCAAAGACAAGTCCAAAAGTCCAATTTAACGTTTCTGTCGACCGTCCACTGAGGAGCCAGAATGAACGTTCTGGCGAAGTCTTTTTTAAACGTCTTTTTAACATTCAACTATTGATGTCAACCTGAGTTGCACGTCCACAGGTGTCCAGAAAGGCCCCTAACCAGACGTTCAAATATTGAACCCAACGTGCACGTCCACCAGACGTACAATCGTGGGTCTGGACTGACGGACATTATACAGACACGATCTGAATGTCTTCCTGACGTCACATGATTGCTGGGTAAGCAGTTTGCAGTCTGCAGCGGCTCCGTGCAGATAAACTGCAGTTCACTGTGTAACGCTGTCAGTCCTGCTGTATTTAGTTACGTTAGCTGTTAGCTCTGTTAGCCAAACACACCACAGGACTCTACTGTCCACCGGCTGCTAACAGCTAACTAGCTCTCCTACCAACAGGTTAAGAGGAGGGAGGAGCCAACAGATGATGACGGTATAAAACAGTCAATAAAATATATTTTTAAAAAACTCTGAATCACCACAACTACTAGAAGTCGTTGAGCAGACAGTCGTCACTGAGCACGATAAATATCAGGCTGGAGGGTCCAGTAGTTTTAGAGATCAGCCTCGGACAGACAGACCGAACACATAATCTCCTGGCGGAGATAACTAACCAATCTTCTCTCTCCGTCAGCGTGTGGAGGAGGCTACGCCGAGCCCGACGTCACCCAGTGCACGCCGCACCAGTGTTTCCACAGCAACGCGCCGCACTACGCCGAGACGGACATCGTGCGGCTGCAGGGCGTCACGGGCAGCAACATGTACGCCGTCCCCCGCCCTCACCGTGGACTCGCTCACCAGGAAGGACATCTCCGCCGCCGAGTTCCCGCGGCAACAGCTGATCTTCAGGGAGAAGCTGGGGGAGGGTCAGTTTGGAGAGGTGAGCGGGGATCATCGCACAATGATGCAATGAATGGATTTGATTCTTCTGATGCTCTCGTCTCCATGGTGATATCATACCTACGTGTCTCCTGCAGGTCCACCTGTGTGAGGCCGAGGGACTCCCAGAATTCCTTGGGGAGGGGTCGCCTCTCCCTGACAGAGATGGTCGTTCGGTGCTGGTGGCTGTTAAACAGCTGAGGGCCGACGCCACCAGCCAAGCCAGGTACACCCTCTGACTGTGACTACGTTTACACACACTCAATATTCTAGTTTTTACCCTCGTCATGTCCATCTTCAAAGGGGTCCGTTGACCTCTGACCTCCAGATCAGTGAATGTAAATGGGTTCTATGGGTACCCACGAGTCTCCCCTTTACAGACATGCCCACTTTATGATAATCACATGCAGTTTGGGGCAAGTCATAGTCAAGTCAGCACACTGACACACTGACAGCTGTTATAAATAAATAAATATGTTTGGGGAAATAAATGAATAAAGGGGTGAAATGCTCTCCTCTCCTCTCCTCTCCTCTCTCCTCTCTCCTCTCCTCTCCTCTCCTCTCCTCTCTCCTCTCTCCTCTCTCCTCTCCTCTCCTCTCCTCTCCTCTGCTCTCCTCTGCTCTCCTCTGCTCTCCCTCCTCTGCTCTCCTCTCCTCTGCTCTCCTCTCCTCTCCTCTCCTCTCCTCTCCTCTCCTCTCCCCTCCTCTCCTCTCCTCTCCTCTCCTCTCCTCTCCTCCATCAGGAACGACTTCCTGAAGGAGATAAAGATCATGTCTCGTCTCAACGACCCGAACATCATCCGGCTGCTGTGCGTGTGCGTGTCGTCCGACCCGCTGTGCATGGTGACGGAGTACATGGAGAACGGAGACCTCAACATGTTCCTGTCTCAGCGGGAGATCGAGAGCACGCTGACGCACGCCAACAACATCCCTTCAGTCAGGTAGATACACCTTTACAACACGCCAACAACATCCCTTCAGTCAGGTAGATACACCTTTACAACACGCCAACAACATCCCTTCAGTCAGGTAGATACACCTTTACAACACGCCAACAACATCCCTTCAGTCAGGTACATAGACCTTTACAACACGCCAACAACATCCCTTCAGTCAGGTAGATACACCTTTACAACACGCCAACAACATCCCTTCAGTCAGGTAGATACACCTTTACAACACGCCAACAACATCCCTTCAGTCAGGTAGATACACCTTTACAACACGCCAACAACATCCCATCAGTCAGGTAGATACACCTTTACAACACGCCAACAACATCCCATCAGTCAGGTAGATACACCTTTACAACACGCCAACAACATCCCTTCAGTCAGGTAGATACACCTTTACAACACGCCAACAACATCCCATCAGTCAGGTAGATACACCTTTACAACACGCCAACAACATCCCTTCAGTCAGGTAGATACACCTTTACAACACGCCAACAACATCCCTTCAGTCAGGTAGATACACCTTTACAACACGCCAACAACATCCCTTCAGTCAGGTAGATACACCTTTACAACACGCCAACAACATCCCTTCAGTCAGGTAGATACACCTTTACAACACGCCAACAACATCCCTTCAGTCAGGTAGATACACCTTTACACCATGCTAACAGGCTAACAGGCTAATAGGCTAACAACACCTGTTCAATCCGTCCGGCTCATCTAGTCGTTGATGCAACAAAACTTTACCGCAGAGACACAAACCTGTTTTCTCTCTCCTCCTCCTCTTCCTCCATCTCCTCCTCCTCCTCCTCCTCCTCCATCTCCTCCTCCTCCTCCTCCTCCATCTCCTCCTCCTCCTCCTCCTCCTCCACCTCGTCCTCCTCCTCCTCCTCCTCCTCCACCTCCTCCTGCTCCTCCTCATCCTCCTCGTCCTCCTCCTCTTCCACCTCCTCCCCCTCCTCTTCCTCCACCGCTTCCTCCTCCTCCTCCTCCTCCTTCTTCTCCTCGTCCTCCTCCACCTCCTCCTGCTCCTCCTCATCCTCCTCGTCCTCCTCCTCTTCCACCTCCTCCTCCTCCTCTTCCTCCTCCTCCTCCTCCTCCACCTCCTCCTCCTCCTCCTCCACCTCCTCCTCCTCCTCCACCTCCTCCTCCTCCTCCTCCTCCTCTTCCTCTTCCTCCCCCTCCTCTTCCTCCTCCTCCTCCTTCTTCTTCACCTCCCCCTCCTCCTCCTCCTCCAGTCTGTCCGACCTCCTCCACATGTCGGTGCAGATCTCGTCTGGGATGAAGTATCTGGCGTCTCTGAACTTCGTGCACCGCGACCTGGCCACCAGGAACTGCCTGCTGGACCGCCGCCTCACCATCAAGATCGCCGACTTCGGGATGAGCCGGAACCTGTACAGCAGCGACTACTACCGCATCCAGGGCCGGGCGGTGCTGCCCATCCGATGGATGGCCTGGGAGAGCATCCTGCTGGTGAGGGAGGGGTTAACAGCATTTACACCTGGTGTTGGTTAGCTGTCACCTGACACCTCTACCGGTATGGAGTCATAGGAGTGCCATAATATAGAACAAATCTGTTAAAGAATAAGGAAAAATAAAGGGATAAAAACAAATACATTACATTATCTAAAAATAAATACAAAAAAAATAAAGATAATATGCAGAAAAAATAGAGTATTTTTTATGCAATAAATAAATAAATATATATAGGTAGAAATATATACAAAATTAAATGAACATATATATAAAAAATTAACAAAAATATTTAAAAAATTTAATAAAAACAAAAAAGTAGAGTCATTTATATGCAACAAATAAATTAATAAATATATACTTTTTAGAAATATATAAATAAAGATATACAAAAATAAATGATCAAATAAATGTGAAAAATATTCAAAAAAAGAGTAGTTTATATGCATTAAATAAATATATCTTTTTAGAATTATATAAATGAATATCCACAAAAATAAATGAACAAATAAATGTTAAAAAGAAAGAAATATATACGGAAAAAATGCAGTAATTTATATGCAATAAATAGATAAATGCATATTTGTTTTAGAAATATATAAATAGATATAAACAAAAATAAATAAACAAATAAATGTGTAACATGTAAAGAAAAAAAATAGTAATTTATATGCAATAAATATATGTTTTTTAGAAAAATATAAATAAAAAAATGAACAAATAAATGTTAAGAATACACAGAAAAAATAGAGTAATTCATATGTAATAAATAAATAAATACATCTTTTTAAAAATATATAAATAAATATATGCAAAAATAAATATGAAAATTAATAAAAATTCTTATAATTATTTTTTTATATATTATATTTGTCTTTATATTTCCATATTTATTTTTTCTTATATTTATTCCTCTTTATATTTCCACATTTGTTTTCTTATTCCTTTCCAGATTTATTCTTTTTATGGCACTCCTATGACTCCATATTCCTGCTCCTGATGATGCTTCAGGCCTTAATCTTTCCTTTGAATAACTTTACTCTTACATACATTATGAATGTCAGTGGATCTCTTGGTTTAAAGAGCATTTCTGCAGCTGTATATTATGTGAAAAGACGTGTTTACTGACGATGCGACTCCTCCAGGGGAAGTTCACCACGGCCAGTGACGTGTGGGCGTTCGGCGTCACCCTGTGGGAGATCTTCACTCTGTGTAAGGAGCAGCCCTACAGCCTGCTGTCAGACGAACAGGTCATCGAGAACACTGGCGAGTTCTTCAGGAACCAGGGCAGACAGGTGAGGCCGATCAGACGCTCTCTGAGGGGTCTTTTATTATTATATATATACAATTGGAATAAAGCTGCATGTTTGTCATCATGGATCCAGGTCAGGAGTACGTAAACCTTTTAGACTTGTAGCACCACATAAAACCAGCTGGTGACAAACTCCCATTATTTGCTCACCAGTTCACATGAAGCATGAAGCAGTTCCACCACACGAGGGAGCTGTTCAGTCATTGTTGCACCAGTTTTACACAACAGCTGTGGCCCCAAGATTCATCTGAAGGGCCACTAGATGATTAGCGGGACTGGAAATGACCTTATTGATCTATATATAACTTATGCATAAACATCTGCAACTGGTAATGATGGAATACGAGTAAATACTGCTTCATCTGTAGGGTTGAACACTGACCTATAGGAGAGTCCGTCACTGCAGCAGCACTTTAGACTTTGCATCATTGACATCATATAGCCTAACGATATCACTAATAACCAGCATTACGTTTTATTGGTCATCGATGCTATTGTATAGGAAAACAGAGCCGTGAGGAGGAGCAGAAGTCTAGTTTTCTCTCAGAACGCTTGAATTACAATATGCTGAAAGGTTATTATGATGCCAACCCTGGCTTTAATTCCCGCTGTATTTTCCTACTAGATCTTCCTCTACGGCCCTCCGCTCTGCCCTCCTTCTCTCTTCGAGCTGATGATGCGTTGTTGGGGTCGCGACATCCCCGACCGACCCACCTTCGAGGGTCTATACCAAGCCCTGAGGCCCCACGTCAACCAGTGAGGCCGAGGCCGAGGCCGCCGGGATGAACTCGCTCCTGTACGACGACAGACCGACATCAGAGGAGACGGAGGAGAACTGGAATCACGTTACGAGAGGACGTCGCTGTCGGAGGGGACGAAGAGACTGTCAGAACTGGAGGTGGGTTTGCTTTGTGGTAACAGCAGCTGGTCGCCTTGGAGGAGAGACGAACCTCTCCGGCGTTAGTGAACAAACATTTCTAAGCTTTTTAAGATTTCTATCATTGCTGATGTCTTTAAAGACCCTTTATGGTGCCAAAGGAGCCCTAAACTTTATCTTCTTCTTCTTCTCTTTGGCTTTTTAAAGATGCCAAAAAACTGGACAGACTCTTCAGTCTCGGTAGTTTCTCCTGTCCCTGTGGTTTTTATTATTATTATTATTATTATTATTATTATTGTAAAGCACTGTCTGTGTCTCTCAGTTATTCATGTTCATATATTAACCCACACTGGAGCTAGGGTTAGGGTCAAATTCTAGTGTAGTTTTAGATTTTTATTCTATTTTATTTGTTTTTCTAGTTTTACAGTATTTCACTTTGGTTGGTCTTAATGAACGTCGTTCAGCTGAGGTTCAAAACGTCACGGTGCCGAGAGGCTGCGTTGAAACGAGGGCTGGGACAACAAATTCACCTGCGTGTCGGGATTTTAAAAATAGATGTTTTAATGCCAGAATGGATATATCTGCTTCATCTGAGTCTATGTGGAGGTAGAAGGAAGTTACCGCTTTTATTGTGGTAGTCTGAGTAACGTGACGTCATATCCGTTCCGTATCCGTCAACCAAAACAAACCTCAGAGATTATAAAACGTTGGAGGGTCGTCGTGGATACGACCTGCAGCCTCACATGTTAAATCCAGCGTGGTAAACACTACACATCCAGTAAAGGATGGAAACACTTTGGGTTTCACACATTGACAGGAAAAGCAGAGCTAGACATCACGGCTAAAGCTGCACGCTAACTTCTAAAAAAAAAGGCTGAAATATGTCAGAAAAAATGCCAAAGTATGTCCGAACAAAAAGTCCTAAAAAAACAGAAATTTGTTTAAATAAAAGTCAGAAATACGTCCAAAAAAAGGCCGATATATGTCTGAATAAAAGTCTGAAAAATGTCTGAAATATTTCCGAAAAAAAGTCTGAAAAATATCCAAAAATTACAAGAATAAAGTCATAACTTTACCAGAACATTTTTTTTAATATTAAGAGAATAGTCATAAATCTACAAGAAAAAAAAATGACTAGTGTGTAATATTATGACTTTATTTCTCTAAATCTCAGATTATTTTTTCCCTCAATGTGGCCCTAATACTCCGTCATACCATCGTACCATAGACCTACAACAATAATAAATAAAAATGAAAATGTAAACAAAGTTATTCATTTCCATGTTTAAACCTCCACAGGGAGCCGCTGGAGAGAGGACTAGTGTTAAAAAAGTTAACAACAATCACAATAAATCTTAATATCGATCAGCGTTACTTGCATCGTCCCAGCCCCGATAATTATCCAATTTAAAATGTCGTCATTATTTTAATGTTTCAGCCGCTCAGTGTCGGTAGTCTGAATCTTCCCTTCGAGCAAAATCGTTTAAAAATGGCGCAAATCAACTTTGACAGGAGAGAGGGAGGAAGACCAAATCTGTTTTCAGTCTGAGTGCATCTTTCAGTGTTTTTATCTGTACTGTATCTTCTACGAGTGTTTGTGAGTGTGTGTTTAAGAGAAAATGAGTGTTTTTGACATTCCTCTGAGCACTGTGGGAGATAGTTGGGATTAAAGTGGTCAACGGCGTGATTAAACCACGTGATTAAACGGCGTGATTAAACGGCGTGATTAAACCACGTGATGAAACGAGGGGCGACGGAAAGAAAGGAAACCACTGAACTCAATCTCCCAGAGTCCTTTGCTACAGTGAGCCTGTGTGTATTTCGTTGTGGTTCCATTAGAGAGATAGACAGATAGTGTACAGTATAAGTGATCTATAATATCTCAGTGTGTGAATGCAGATTAGGTGTGATAATTGTTTATTGATTATTGATTATCTATCAGAATTTATAGTAGCTGATTGTTTTCTGTTCTGGGAAGGTGTTGGGTTTTTATTTCTTTATTATTATTTTCTGTCCTGCTTCAGACGTGTATTGTACATAGGCTAGTAGCTGTGTATATTAATATATTGGGAACGTTGTGTTCTGTCGTCCCAAGTCGTTTCCACTCTGTACTCTCTCATGTCTCCGTCTGGTTTCCTTCTAATAAACACTCAAATGTGTCAAACAGAACAGCAGAGACTGTGTCTTATTTCACATTTTAAACTCCACAAAAACATCCCAAAGTTTATAGAGATACCCATATATATATATATATATATATATATATATTATTTAGAGCTGCAATGATTAGTTGATATTGCCAACTATTTAGAGTCATTATTTAAGAAAAAAAAGTCTAAATTCTCTGATTCCAGCTTCTTAAATGTGAATATTTCCTGGTTTCTTTCCTCCTCTATGAGAGTAAACTGAAT
Source organism: Sebastes umbrosus (assembly GCF_015220745.1). Taxonomy (NCBI): domain Eukaryota; kingdom Metazoa; phylum Chordata; class Actinopteri; order Perciformes; family Sebastidae; genus Sebastes; species Sebastes umbrosus. The sequence goes on along the minus strand of NC_051276.1, from coordinate 35,183,342 downwards.
GTGTTTGAGTTGAGGACAAAACAAGACATTTGAGGACGTCATCTTGGACTTTGGGGAAACACTGATTGACATTTTACAGACCAAACTAATCGATTAATCTAGAAAATAATCGACTGATTAACCGATAATGAAAATATTCGTTAGTTACAGCCCTAATATTATGTTCTAGGTATTATATGATGAAGTTATGCAGCCAAAAAGCAGAATTAATCTGTAAATAAATAAGAAAATAAAGGTGTAAATATAAAGAGGAATAAATAAAAGAATAAATAAGTAAATAAAATAATATGTAAATATAAAGAGAAATAAATAAAAGAATAAATAAGTAAATAAAGAATATGGAAAAATAAAGAGAAATAAATACAAGAATAAATAAGTTCATAGAAAATGTGTAAATATAAAGAGAAATAAATAAAAGAATAAATAAGTAAATAAAAATGTGTAAATATAAAGAGAATTGAATACAATAATAAATCAGTAAATAAAGAATATGGAAAAATAAAGAGAAATAAATACAAGAATAAATAAGTTAATAGAAAATGTGTAAATATAAAGAGAAATAAATAAAAGAATAAATCAGTAAATGAAAAATGTGTAAATATAAAGAGAAATAAATTCAGGAATAAGTAAATAAAAGTGTGTAAATATAGATAGAAATAAATAAATAAGTATATAAAAAATGTGTCAGTATAAAGAGAACTATATAAAATAATAAATAACTATATAGAAACTGGAAATATAAAGAGAAGTAAATACAAGAAGAAATAAGTAAATAATAAAAGTGGAAATATGTAGAGAGATAAATAAAATAATAAATGAAAATGTGAAATATAAAGTGAAATAACAAAATTCAAACATCACATTTATTTGTTCATTTATTTCTTTATATATTTCTTTATATATTTTTTAAATATAATTATTTATTTATTGCATATGAAGTATTATATTTTTTGTTTTTTGTTTATTTTTAGATAATGTCATTTATTTATTTTTAGCCCTTTATTTTTCCTTATTCTTTCACAGGTTTATTCTTTTTCATACCACTCCTACAGCATGACTCCATAGTTGCTGCAAATTACCCCAAAAAAAGCCATCAAAATCATATTTGACTGATTACTCCTCTATAATAAATATAATCATATTTGACGCCGTCAGAATTCAAATAAAATGTATTTGCAGACAAAATGTCCATCTGGCGTGCTGATATCAGCAGAGGGCGGCAGAGAGACAGAAACCTTTTACTAAACTCTGAATCCTGCAGAGAACTTCCACCTTAAGGCACCATTTATGTGAGATTATGAAATAAATTAACACCTGGAACATCTGGAATGTTCTTTTGTGGATTCAGTTTCAGGGGGGATTTTCTCCAGGATAAACAAAGGTTTCTGTGTTCCAGTTTCACAGCAGGGTTCGTGGTGGGAGGAATGTTACCGTCAGCCGTGACACTGCTAATAAAACTTTAGAGCCAATTAATAGGGACACAATTAATAGGCTACTTTCCATTGATTCGTCGTTTTTTCAGCCACTAGGGGGCAGAATAACTCAGACACACAGGCTAACATGTTAGCAACCAGGTGGCTACTTCAGCAGAGCAACATGATGATTCTTCAGGAGTCTTTGTGTTTGTGTCACCTGATGAATCCAAGTCCAATAGGGATGATTGTGTTTCTCTTTTAAAAAGAAGTTCATCAGCTGCTGCATGATCTGGATACTGATCGTCAGATGTGAAGAAACAGAGCTACTCTTCATCTTATGTGGGAGTCACACTCTGCTGTAATTGTCCTAAATCTGACAGAAAAAGAAACCAAAAGCAGAGGTTTGTTTTTCAGCCGTGGGCTCAGTGACCACAGCTTTCATAAGGGTGGTTCAACAGTGGTTCAGGGCCAGAAGGAGAGACACGGGGAGATAAACAACGGTCCAGGGCCCTCTGCAGCTTCAGGCATGAAGAAGAAATGACTCTTGGTAGGATGGTTGGATGGATGGAGGGTCTAAAAATAAGAACACAATGAGTATTGGACAGATGACAACAGCTTTTGTAAGAGTGGAGTGATGGTAGAGGAGACCCGGCCAAACCCAACACGGCTGTAATTGTTGGTGCTGCTCAGCTCGCTGAGGAGGTTTGGTCAGGAGGAGGATTATTTTTATCTCTTTGGTGTGAACTCTGTCACGTCCACAAAGGCATTGTGAGGATGTGACATCTACTGTTGACCTGATATCTCCCCATAAAGACCCCCTGGCCCCCCTAAAGAAGACTAAAACCGGTCTATTGTTGGTCTCAGAGGATTAAACCCTTTAATATATTGTAATCCATTTATTCATTGGAGCAATCCTCTTAATTTAAATGAAAAATTAAGCTCCTTTTATTTGTCCTTTTGATGTGAAAAGATATGAAACATCATAAGTAAGTATATTTTCACAATGCCTTTATATAAGTGTTAAAATAGTGCAGCGTCTTCTATCATTCAGGTGTGTTGATTGATAATTGATGACTCCTCCTCCTCCTCCTCCTCCTCTTCCTCCTGGGGTTGTGCTGCTTTTGACAATGGAGGAGAAGTCTGGTTAATCTCCTTCTCAGTGTTGGCAAAGACACAGCACAACCTTTTTATCAGTTTGTATCATTTACTTTATTCTGATGTATTTATACGTTTACGTGCTGCAGAGAGCCGTCGATCCAAGTCAGTTTTTAAAGTGTCTCATGTCCTGATGAAGGTCTGATTGAATGAACACTAGAATGTGGTGAACTGTAGTTAAAAGAAGAGAACTTGTAGCAGGATATTGGAGGGATGTGGACTGTGTCTGACAGCAGTGTATCTGGAAGATGATCGGTAACATCCGGCTGGAGCTCAGAGCCTCGTCCGTCAGGCAGCAGATGGACGCTGGTCTGGAGAAATCATCTGATCACACACGGACAAATCAGGTGAGCAGGTGGCAGGTAAGGATGTCTCAAACAGTAAAGCCAAAATAAAAAATAGAAACTGGATAGTAAATACCCAACACGTTCTCATCCCAACTCCTCACATACCGCCGCTTTGTCACGCCGCTTTGTCACACCCCTTTCTGTGTCACTTTTAGGATTAGGCAACAAAACCACTTTAGTTGGGTTTAGGAGAGAACTACATGGATGGGTTTAAAACTACTACGTTTGTGAAGTGAAAATGAGACTGAACGTTGTGAACACGAACAAGCAGCTGATTGTAATGTGACACACGGGACACGAACAGAGGTCACCTGAATGAAAGTCTTGTTTTTGTTCTTCTCTCACTCACTGAAGGTCCTATCAGACACAACGGCTTTTCACTGCGTCCAGCAAAGCCCAACTTTGGGCGCTGTACGCTGTGACCCAGCGGCGAGCGCAGCTCACTGTTGTGTCTGATTTCTTTTTACTTTTCTCAGACTTTTTCAGACTTTTTCTGACATTTTTTCTGACGATTGTCGGAAGTTTTTGGAACTTTTTCCAGACATTTTTCTGAAATTTTTTTCAATGTTTCCTGACTTTTTTTTTTACAGTTTTTTGGACATTTTTCGGACATTTTTTTTTTAATTTTTCGGACATTTGTTGGACATTTTTTTTAATTTCTTCGGACATTTGTCAGACTTTTTTTCTGACATTTTTCTGACATTTTGTCCAAATGCAAGCAGCTCTCTTCCACCAGGAAATAAACCATAGGTGTGGCTCTATTGTCGTTCGGTTGGAAGTTGAAGTTTTATACTCACTGTAAGACAAACAGTTGTGAAAATTTGTCATAAATCGTGAGAACTGTGACGCCGGGAGGAAACAGGGAGTGGGCAATGGAAACTGTGAGTCTCCCAAGAAAATTGTGAAGTACGGCGGTCTCACACACCGACGTCTGTGACAAAGCCTCATTGTTTGATGCCTCCTCTAGCTCTCTAATGTACCATGATTGGACAGAAAAGAGCACCAACTACAGAAGCTAAAAAGCACAGAAACATGAGCCACCTCTCTGATGTTTAATGGACGGCGTGCGGAGGTCAGAGGTCAGCTGGCTGATGAGGAATCAGGTTCTGTTCTGGTGGTTTACAGTGTTTTTATTGAGTCTGGCTCCTATTAGCTTCTGTTACAGCTGCTTTACAGCAGGAACGAGCTCTTCTCACTGTCTGAGGAAGGGTTACATGATGCTACCAGGGACCCAGTCTGGACTCAACCTGCACACTTTATGTACATTCTCCACTCGGGGTTTCTTTTACATGCATGTTTAAAATGTGCACCAAATGCTACTAACTGTACAGACTAACCACATGAATGACTCCTTTACTCCTAAATGATGATGTTTCCTTAGTGGTTGTTGAAAGCCCTGTACAGGTGTTTTCACTTATTCTGGTAAGTTCCACCTCCGGTCAGGATGAAGGTGGGAGGAGTTATGATGGTAATTACGTGTTGTCACCAGACTCTGTGTACTAATGAGGGTAATAACGTCTTGTCCCACACTAACAGGTGCAACGAAGCTTCAGTGAGATGTCAGTCAGTCTCAGTCATTCCCAAATACTGTAGGTAACACCGGGTGTCAAACACCGACGCTTTGTCACGGCCGTTGGCGTGTGACACCGTTGCACAATGCACCCTTAAGCGCCGGTATGAGACGCAACGGGCGTTCCATTAACTATCATGTAAACCCATCAGCAGCAACAGTAAGCGCTCTGAGAAAGTGCTGCGATGACGTCGTTTAAAGAGCGAAAAGACACACATGGCGGGCTGGAGGGGGGGGGGGGGGGGGGGGGGGGGGGGGGCGTGGTGTATGGGTCCAACAAACACAAGGCTTTCACCAGGACACCGCTGTTGGTTTCACGTTACGATCAGGTGTTCGTTCATGTCACCGTGTTCACAACGTTCAGTTTCATTTACACTGTACAAACAAGGTAGTTTAAAGCTCAACCATGTAGTTCTTTCCTAAACCGAACTATAGTGGTTTTGTTGCCTAATCCTAGCGGGCGTGACGCCAAGGGGGGACGTGACGCCAAGGAGTGTGATGCCAAGGAGCGTGACGCCAAGGAGTGTGTTGCCAAGGAGCGTGACGCCAAGGAGCGTGACGCCAAGGAGCAAGGAGCGTGACGCCAAGGAAGGAGCGTGACGGAAGGGGCGTGACCTCAAGGAAGGAGCGTGACGGAAGGGGCGTGACCTCAAGGAAGGAGCGTGACGGAAGGGGCGTGACGCCAAGCAAGGAGCGTGACGCCAAGGAAAGAGCGTGACTTCAAGGAAGGAGCGTGACGGAAGGGGTGTGACGCCAAGGAAGGAGCGTGACGCCAAGGAAGGAGCGTGACCAAAAGGGCGTGACATCAAGGAAGGAAGGAGCGTGACGCCAAGGAAGGAGCGTGACGGAAGGTGCGTGACGTCAAGGAAGAAAGGAGCGTAACGCCAAAGCGGCGCTATGTGACAAGTTGGGATGTTGCACCTTTCATACAAGAAATGCAACATAAAGTGTTTTACAATAAAGGAAAATAAACAGAGAAAATAAGATGTAAAATAAAACATACTTGATAAAATAGCATACAAATAAAATAAGATAAATTAGAATGCATAACTTTAGACGGAAAATAAACCCACTGAATAATAACAATATTAAAATCAGCAGCTGTATTTGCAGCAAACACATCAATCAGAATTTTTAGGAAGAAAACTCTCAGTATTTGCTTTGTGTAAATGTGATGATGATGATGATGATGATGATGTTGGTGATGAAGGCAGTGCTATTGTGTTTGGTGTTTCCATGGCTCTTTATGTGTCCTGTGTGCAGGAGGCCCCTCCAGGCGGCCAGCCCTCATTATGGAGGCGACACCTGCTTCTCATTGGAACCAGCGGCGGCTGCTCCTTGTACTCCTGAGAGGGAAGTGCACAGCGCTGCGATAAAGTCCACCCGTCTTTGATCTTTACACAAACGTCATAAAAAAGGAGCTGTTGTTCAGCTTGATCACTTTTTCCTTTAACATGAAGGTTTAACGATGCACACGTGTTTCTGCTGCTGTAAGGTAGCTCGCCGCTAGCTGCTGCGTGGCTACATACTGCTACTGGAGGAGCGTTAGCGTTTCTCTGGTGTAACCTGGTGATTGATTCAATTCAACGTAAAGGATTCAGCAGTATATTTACATTCCTGGTAAAGTCAGCTTTGTTTCATATTGTCCTTAAAAACACAGACGCTACTTCTAACTTGATTTATTACCTCAGTAAACATTGTAAACATGAGTTTATGGTCTCAATCTCTAGTTTCAAGTCTTCTTCAATACAGCATGATGTTCATTTAGTAAATTATGGTCCCATTTAGAGTCAGATAGACCATAAAGCAGGGGATGCTTTAGGGCGGGGCTACATTGTGATTGACAGGTCACTACCACGGCGTTGTCTGGTCTGGAAGTTGTCCATGTTTTAGACTTACAACTTTAACCCTTTCACAGTGTGTTTTCACTTCATCACAATTAATTTGGAACATTTTGGTCAAATGTCTAATTCAGCGTTCAGTTGTACTTAGCTCCACTCTCTAGTGTCACTTCTGGTTGCAAAAAAACAAGATGGTGACAGCCATAAACCAAGATGGCAATGGCCAAAAACCACCAAGATGGCGACAGCCAAAATCCAGAACTCGAGGCTTCAAAGCAGCAGTCCACAAACCGGTGGTTGACGTCACGGTGACTACGTCTACTTTATAAAAAGTCAATGCTTAGACAGTGATGCCAAGCGGTCCGGACTAAGAGTCAGTGTGTGACGAGTTGGGATGAGAACATGTTCTAAGAGCTGCTGCAGTGTTTTTCTTTCTGTTCTTTTAGGATGCTTTGTCAATATTTAATAACGGCCTATAGTTCAGTGATGGTGCCACAATTTGACTTTATGTTTTGGCGAAGTAAAGATACTTTTTCCACTCTGGTTGATGGTAAATGTGTAGATACGTTTGTCTTCTATGCTGCTAAAGTTCTCTGATGAAGACCTAACCGACATCTGACATGACATGAGATGAGGTAACTTTCTGTTAATGTGTGTGTGTGTGTGTGTGTGTGTGTGTGTGTGTGTGTGTGTGTGTGTGTGTGTGTGTGTGTGTGTGTGTGTGCGTGCGTGCGTGCGTGCGTGCGTGCGTGCGTGCGTGCGTGCGTGCGTGCGTGCGTGCGTGCGTGTGCAGCGTGTGGGTGGCAGGTCGTGTGTTTGTGTTTTACGGTGGAGGAGGAAACTTCTCTGTTCGGGTTACTGCTTCACTTTCAGCTTTTTTAAAGCATCCTGAGTGCTCAGTGGGGGAGTGAGGGGGGGGGGGGGGGTTGTTCTCCAATAAAACCAGAGAAAAGCATCTTGAATGGATCGTTCTGTTCCTCTGAAGCAGAACAAGTACAGTAAAACAGAATAACCTGAATTAACGGGAGCATGTTGAGCAGGTTTAGGCCTTCTTTTTGGAGTAGAGAGCAGCTCTGACCACGGAGATAATGAGACTGAGACGGGACAGTTCTGAGGCCGGAGCATCACTCTAATTACACCTCGTCTTGTAGAGAGAAAACAAACCGTGTGAACCTAAAGAAAGAAGCTGCTTCAGCTGCAGCCTGATGAGACGTTCAGGGACCATCCAGCTGCACTAAATCCTCTGATATCCTTCCACCGGGGCAGCCGTTGGTTTCACTTCTCTTGTAACAAAATCAGAGATTTGAAGCTTTCTGCAGATAGATGATCCACAACAGACTAAGGGCCCTATTTTAACCATCTAATGGTCTAAAGTGAATGGCACAAGTGCATTTAGGGCGTGTCCAACTCTACTTTTGCTAGTTAAGATGTGTATAATCTGGGTGCAAAGTAAGGCGCAAGGGGCAAAGGGGTTGTATTTAGTCTCTTCATTAATCAGAGGGGAGTTTTGGTCGTAACAGGAAAATACTGCGCCAGACTTTAGACCAGGTTTTTGTTGGTCAATCGCTTTCTGCTGCCTCAAGATAACAATGTGCCAACAATGCACCTGACCACACCTCATTTTAAGACCAACACGCCCACGGGTGCACAGATGGGCGCAAGTACATTTGCTACTTATGCTACATGTCCTCATGGGCGTTTTTTATCGCGAGGGATCGCCTCTCTTCCCAGCATCGGACGCTTGATCGGCTGCCACTAGGCTCCTGATTGGACGAGCGCTTTCCCTCGTGGGCTGCTGCTCCCAGCTTTCAAACCGGAACCAACACGGCGGCTCGTTTGGAAACTTTCTTCTCTTATTTCATGAAAACAGTTCACCCAAATGTGTTTCTGAAAACATTTAATGAGAAAAATAAGCCACATTGATGCTAAATCTGTCTTTAATTATGATCGACAACGGTTAGTTGGTTAGTTTCCAGAGGCAGAGAGTCGCGCCGGACACCCCTAATTTGCATAAAGTAGCCGAGACCTCAATTTTATGCAAATGAGGAGCGAGCGACGTGATGCCACGTCACTTGAATCGCACCGCCATGCTACCAGAATGCATTGCACGGCTTTTTACATAGACAACGAATGCGAAGTGTGGAAATGACGGAGGCTGATGCCATTACACAACGCGGGCGCTGGGCGTGAAAATGACAACTGCGTCGGTCTGAAACTAGCGATGACAGTTGCACTGCTCTGAGTGCTGCTGTTCGCCGCTTCGCGCCAGGTGTAAGATAGGGCTTTATATTTAGTATGTTTATTTTTGTCGGTGCGTTTAAGGACACTCTGAAATCTCAAACATCGGCCTGTTTAAATCCAGAGACAGTCACCTCTCTGTGTCTCAGTGTTCC